>NC_061508.1:26392827-26417509 GCF_022539505.1 Lolium rigidum
TAGATTCTTCACGCCCATCTTGATCGCGGCCCACCTCTGACTTGGTCAAATTCTGGTGATAACAGGTATGTACAGGCGCTGCATGTGGACGTCTCCTTCAGCACGACCGTGGGTATAAGTTAAGCCCGCATGTACTTGCGCACGACATGCTCGCGCTCGCTAGCTATTCTTTGAGATGGCCTGGATCGGTATGTTCATTCACTTCAACCATGAGTTCTAGAGTTCTAAGTACAATCAACAAATTAGTTGGTTCATATAAAAAAACAAATTAGTTGGTTAAATACAACCATGTATGGCGTCCGGTGAGCTCAGCTGCCAACCGCTGGCTCGACTGCTGATCATCAATCGGCCTCTCCACTGGGTCGACGACTCGACGGGATGCGGCGCCCGTACGTGGTCAGGAGCGCTGTAGCATGCATGCAACTGGTGGGTCTTGAGTCAAACCGTGATAACTCCATCAAGGTAGTTGTTTCTATTAGCAAGGTAAGATAAGATAAGATAAGATAAAATGATTAGCTATTTTTGAGGAGTGCGGACCGGGTGGTTTGAGGGAGGAAATATGAATTGATTAGCGCGGTGGCATTTGACATGTAAATACCGTGAAGTGTGACATCAGACCGAGTGTGACATTGCATGTTTCACTTTAATAGTAAAGATAGTAGACATGGAGGGTATTATTGTCCATCCTGAAAATGTGACACCAGGCATTCACCAGTTTGCTCTTAATAGTAGAGATTATATATCGGAATGCCTCTTATTTTGTTTAGCTCTGAATCATGCAATATGGCAATTAATTTTCTTCGGAATGCTTTCATATCCTCCTACAAAGTAGTAATAAACATTGATATTGTAAATTAATAATTTAAGATGCAAGATACTACTAACGGTCTCTAAACAAAAATAATACCTGAGTGATGCAGTCTGAAAGCCTATCACCTGTCCAATATTCCATAAAATTTAACATGAACAACCCGCACGATGCGCTACAAAATTAGCAAATGTTATAGTAGAATTCTATCTAGACAAATCAGCATAATTTTTTTAGAGTTTTCAGACCTACTTGATCAGAGGATTAATAACTTTTCTTTGCATAGGTTCATGGTAGCTCAACTGCTTAGTTAATTTTATTTTCTATCTCAACTACCGTGCACCACACGACCTAGAAGAGACATAGAACTGATACGCCAAAAAAGAAGTGGTGGACCTTCTCCACGCCCCGTTACTCAATGGTAAGGTCAAATTTAACTACTATCCGAACACACCTTTAAATACACTACTTTTGTATCACCGTAATTTTTACATTCGAAAGTTGAAGAGATTCAACATACCCATCAGTCTGCAGTGGTTTTCGGATATGCTCTACTATTGGCCACGTCGTGACATCAAGATCATGCCACTTTTCACTTTTGTCAAATCCCCTTCTTTGGGATGAAGTCTTTAAGTGCTTCTCAAGTCCTCGGAGCTGTTATATGAGGGAAAAAGATATTAGACACCGAGGCAAAAGAAAAATGTCAAGAGGAGATCATGATCAAATAACTTACCATAAACGCGAGGTCACTTCTACCCATTCCAGGACCAAGTGAGTCTAATACTTGTATCAAGCGTTTCTTCGCATTGATGACCGCTAAATACCAGTGGGTCTTACTGATATTTATCGGTAGGAAGATCTAAAATAAAATATTACATAAGTAGGTATACACATGTTAAAAATATAATAAATGAGATGCATAGGTAGGGATTTAGTTCCTGACCATGTCATGCTTTAGATAAATATATGTCTGCTCTATGATATGGCGATATATTTTCACGTCTTTCTTCAGCATATTGGAGACGTATGTTTTATCCATATATACCTTATCGCCGGCTCTATTAAGCAGATGATCACATGCACACATGCAATATATGTAGGCATTTATCACCTACAATTGAACACGTAAAATACATTTTAATTAAAAATAGACACAAATTGTGTAAATAGTGATTTCTTGTTGACTTACATCATCGTGCGTAAATCCGTCATCACATGTAAGACACTTTAAATGGTCATTAGATATCGATGCATCACCGATCTCCACAAAGTTGGTATTTTTAGGTGCAGACATTATTGATTTAATGACGGTAAAATCTTCCGCGGTGCAGACATAGTCTGGCAAGATATATAAGTGTGCCACATTAATTACATAAAAAAGTAATATAGCAAAAAGGAAAGGGCGGAACTAAGTACCTTTTGAGATAACGTTTGTGTTTTCTTTTTTTTGGTTTATTATGACATGACTCCTTTGGATTTGTAAGAGTCGGTGAGTCTAGGGTCTCTTCCATCAAGGTAGCCTCGAGGCCTTTAGTGATGGCTTCTTTTAAAACATCGACATCCATTTTTATATTGTCCATGACCTGCAAAAACGAAATTAATTATAAAGATCTTTTTATCTAGGAACATGGGTTCAGAAAAATATAATCAAAATCACCTTGGTTGATTCGGTAAAACTCGTCTCTTCCACCAACATTGTATCTAAATGTATATCGATAGGTTCTTTCAAAGCATTTGTAGTATCTGGCTCAGTTCCGTTCATGATCTACAATAATTAATACACATTGTAAGAGATGAATATTTGCAAATCTAAAAACAGTCAAAACATAATTGATTTGAGAGAATTTGTAGACAGGGGCGGAGGCTGCATACTCGTCTCAGACAACAGGGCAAACCGTCAAGAAAAAAGAAATTAAAGAAGAGCCGGGACATGTCGCTCTATTTCTTCCTCACGTCTCCACACCCTATCCCATTCCCCAATTCGTTCTGGTACCAGGCTACCAGCGCCGCCTCCTCACTCACGTCGCCATGGCCATGCCTCATTGTCTCCTCTCCCAGACTCCCACACCTCCCGTCCTCAGCCCGCGCTCTCACAGCTGCCCACCCTCCGGCGCCGAGCCAACCCGCCTCCCTCCAGCGCTATAACGGCCACCCGCCCACCGGCGCACGGTTCCGGCTGTTGGCCGTCCCGCCCCCGGCGCCGGGCCACCCCTCCATCGGTCTGATCTCACGGCCGCCCCTCCCTCCGGCGCTGAGCCAACCTGCCATCGGGCGCAAGGTTTCGGCTGCAGGCCGCCCCGCCTCCGGCGCCGAGCCACATCGCCATTGGCCACAGGCGGCCCCTACTCCGCCGCGTCCGCGGCAGATGCGTTCGGGTACCCGCCGCGCGCCTGGACCCACCCGCTTCCCTGGCTTCGCTCCTCCTCACCTCCCGCTAGGCAATGGCGGGCGTCGGCGTTCCTCCAAAAGAGCTGCTCCCGCACGTCTTGCAGGAGGATGGGGACACGGCACCACGTGTGTCCACCCCAACCTGGACCGGCTCACTGTGGTGCATCCCCGCGGGTCTCTCCTTCTTGCCGCGGCTGCCATGGATCTCCTTTTGATTATCAGCGTCGCCGACTCGATTGTGTGCGGTGCGCGCGTGGTAATTGACGCCGGTGGAGAGGGTAAGAGGGAATACCTTGATGCCGGTGGGCGATTGCTAGCTGCCTGGAGGATTGAGAGAAAAGGTTCGTATGGAAACAGAGCTTTGTTTAGGCCTCGGGAGAAAAAATTGCAGGGTTGTTTGGATTTGTAATCGTATATAGCTAGGTTAGTTAGTTATTCCTGGAATCTGTTAGCAATTTTCATGCGAATCAAATTAAAGCAAGTTGTTCTTTAAACGGAACTTTAGGATCTGGTGGGACATGCCTGTTCGGACTCCACATGTAGAAGTTTTCTTGGTTGAAGTCCTTCAGATTACGAAGCTAGAGATTTAGGCCCTTTCTTGTTTTTATTGAACTTTGGAAAGTAACCATATTTGCAGCCAGTAGTTGTTCGAACCCCAATTGGCATGCAGCAAAAATCTAAATAGGACATGAATTAAAATCGTGGCTCGAACAATGGAAATGTATCCACGAAATAGTGAATAAATTATCTAACCAGTGCATTACTATGGAAAGCAAATATTACTGTGAATAGAAGATATGACCAGCCTGGGATTTCTAAATCGGAGCCATTTAGGTATTTGATGATGGTATTTTAGTTGCTCCCACGGCGAACACCATCGAGCTTCTAATCTTAATGCTTAGTCAAGTTTTGGTTGTTTTTTTCCCTATGTTTCTTAGATGGCAAAATCCCAAAAAATATCATGAATGCATGATGTTAGGGTTTAGTGGTAGTGGTTATAATTACAGCCCTTGGGAAGTTTCATTCGTGGACATTTAACTTATTTGCTCACTGACATGTCTTTTGTCACAGGGAATTCTACTACTCTGTCCGGCCCTAAATATTTGTCAGGACTGTTGAGGTCAGAACTTGAAAACCAGGAAAACTCCGTTGCTTTCTCTTACTAAATGTGCAGTCTACTTATTTGTTTGTACTTGAATTACTTACGCTCAGGTTCATGAGACAGCAAGGCCAATTTGCGCGATGAAGACGACGGCCAGCAACGACCCTTTGGTCAGCGAGATGAAGAAGACGGCTGACATTGACTTTGGTCAGCGCGATGAAGACGACGGCCAGCAGCGACCCTGGTTGTGGTCAGCGTGATGAAGGCGACATTGCCATTTCAAATTTTGAAAAGCTATGTCTAATGGCGTGTTAGTTGAGAAATAGTAGGTGTTTGTTGTGCCATTTGAAATTTTGAAAAGCTACGCCTAATGGTGTGGAGTTGTTTGTTACCCACGGGCTGATATTTCTCCTCTTAGTAAGCGTGGATGGGTGTGTAACGTGACACGAGCTGGAGTTGTTTTGTTAGTTGCGTTTTCTTTGTTCCGCACGCAGGTTTTTTTTTTCAAGATTCTGTTGAGATAAATCATCTTGGTAGGATAAAGAGATAAAGACGTGTTAGTTGAGAAATAATAGGTGTTTGTTGCGTTGAGATAAATTATCTTGGTAGGATAAAGAGATAAAGACGTGTTAGTTGAGAAATAGTAGGTGTTTGTTGCGTTGAGATAAATTATCTTGGATAGTAGAGGTGGGGGGTATTATTGTCCATCCTGAAAATGTGACACCAGGCATTCACCAGTTTGCTCTTAATAGTAGAGATTGTTGAGAGTGTCCACTAGTGAAAGTATGATCCCTAGGCCTTGTTTCCAAATATCGAATCACCGTTTATTTACTGTTCTACTGCATGTTTACTTGCTGCCATATTTATTTCAGATTGTTACTATCAATCATACTCATCCATATCACTTGTATTTTATTATCTCTTCGCCGAACTAGTGCACCTATACATCTGACAAATGTATTAGGTGTGTTGGGGACACAAGAGACTTCTTGTATCTTAATTGCAGGGTTGCTTGAGAGGAATATCTTTGACCTCTACCTCCCTGAGTTCGATAAACCTTGGGTGATTCACTTAAGGGAAACTTGTTGCTGTTCTACAAACCTCTGCTCTTGGAGGCCCAACACTGTCTACAAGAATAGAAGCACAAGTAGACATCACCACTCCACATCATAGTTCGCATTCACCTCCCTCTAACACTTTGAAGTAAAAAAGAAAACATAACAAGAAACAAAAAAAACTGAAAGTGGGATAGGCCCATCACACCGCGCGGGGTTTGATGTGGCTTGTAGCCACCGACGTGTTAGGCATATAGGAATTGCCATTTTTTAGCATCGCCCTATGGTTGATGTTAAGGTTATTTATCCATGTGCCCGTGACGTTTAGGCTTTGGGAGAGGAGACTATCGAATTTTTGTGTTTGTACATTTGCTAACAAAATACTCTACACTTTGAAAAATATTGGGGCTGGAGGTACTAACCTTGATGAAAAGGGAAAGAACATGACGGTGCGAGAAACAAAACTGTTCATGTTCATAAAATACAAAGAAACTACACTTGACCGAATATGTGTTTGTATTAAGACTTAAGAGGAGACTAGTACAAATGCCCGTGCTTTGCCACGGGTCCTCAAATTATATTTCTCAATACACATATATAATTCAAATCTCAAATATGAAAATTTTAAATAACTATACCTGAATCTGGAATGCGAATGAAAGTTAGGTTTAGAACCATGGTTATGGATCGTGTTTGGGTATCAAAATGATTTGAGAACTATACCTAAATCTGAAATGCAAATGAAAGTTAGGTTCAAAACCTTATTAGTCAGCCTGAAAACAAGGTAGAGACAAAAACATGAGAGGGCGGTGCAGCTGACAGTAGGCGATTGAAGTTGCATCTAATTCAACTTCTCTTCAACTAAGTGGCGTAAAAATAACTTTGTTCTAATACTCCTTAGTAAATATTATTATATGCCGATAGAACCCAGTGACATTAATTTCTTTATTGTTGAAATTCATTGTAAGGAAATATCTTAATACTTTTTAAAAAATAATTTTATTTTCTGTCTATGTGAATGTGAATTATATTTACACATACGTGCTTCCAATTTTTCAACACAATATAGTTAATGTGGATGTGAAAAAGAAAAATCACACCAGAATCGGGCCAAATTAGTTTCAGTCCACACCCCATCTACAGATTAAAGCCCATCGCAACCAGCTAAAGAGGAAAAAAACAACCTGAGAATCACCGACCGTTTCACTCTCTCCCACTCTTTCTATTCCCCACCCCTCAAAAAAAACTCTATCTATTCCCCAATGTCTAGCTCGCCGACCATCTCTTCTCCACCGGCGGCGGCATGGCTGTCCACTCCCCTCCCTCTCCTAACTCCGCAGCGGAGGTTCCCATCAAAAGAGCGACCACCTCGATTTGATTTTTTTCTTTCACAAGACTATCAGAGAACTCTCACATTGGATAACTGTTATCTTCACTATCTGAAACGTTATTCATGTTGACTTAATTTGTATAGTCAAATTGTTCATTGCTTGCAGTCTTGTGCGAGTTCATTCCCATGAAGTCTTGCTAATTCGAGTGCCACAAATTCGATTTGAGCATGGTATGAGTGTCGTGCCGGTCATCTCTCTGACAGAGACCTCCGTTGTGATGTCCGGCTACTACTACTTCCTACAGAACACCGGTTTCTTTTGGTAGATTTGAAGTTTTAAAGGGAAAATAAAGGTTCTTTAGGTTCGATGAGTTTGAGGTTTCAAGATTCCTGATACCTTTTTGTTTCGTTCCAAATCCTCCTTGATATAAAAAGGTTAGCAAATGCGAGGGAGCGCCTGATTGAGGAGGAAAAGGCAGGCCACTTTTGAACACCTCATTTTCCTGCCATTGCTTGTTCAGGCCTTCTCTGATTGCCTTTTGAGGGAGAAAAATGGAACAAGAATACAAGATAGTAAGGAATGGTTGTTAATATGTTGAGTCTCTCTTCACGTTGTACGCAAAGTTATACATGGGATCATTTTATCAAAAAAGAGAATCACATTGTGTTCCGTAGGCATCATGTGGTTCTACATGGGATCTTTAGCTTAAATTTGCAGATTGATATTGATGTTCATGAATGTCTGACTGCTACCTTTGCTTCATTTGGGCAGGTAAGTGCTGTTGTGAATGCAACCTGTATGATGAAGAAAGGAGATTACATGGGCTTGGTGCAGGCACGATTGGTAATTTCTTTATTATCTCACTTTTTTGTCATGTGACGTGAGACGTGCTTGCCCCATATGCGCAGGGTAAGATAATCTCGACTTGTAAGTACGAGACATTATTAGTAAGAAAAATGAATCATATATAGAAAAAATCATATATAATTCATCTTACTTGGTGTTCGTCAGAATAACATCTCGACAAGGTGTCCTACGACTGTCTGACTTGTGGAACATGTTAGGGCTAACATGTATGACAATACTCATCACATCTAGAAATGCATGATAGTAGGAGTCGGTATGCACATATCTATTAAGTAGTAGAGATTATATATAAATAAAAAAGCAATGAAATTCACGAACCTATGATGGATTTATTTCTAACTCTCACGGTCGCTCTGAAATTCATGAACCGTGAAGGCAGTTTAGAGATACGAAGGTTAGGGTTAGACGGATGAATCTCTGTCCGAGAGTCAATGTAAAGGTAGTGATCCGTTGGAATGAATAATCCAAATGGCGGTGCAAACTTAGAAATACCGAACCCCACATTTTTGAAAAGGTACATGTTACCAACAATAAGTTGATTATTGCAAGTTTGCAACATGGTGACGATCGCAACCACCACGACTTTGCCAACCTTGAGCCCTTGAGGAGGTATGATTCACCCTGGATTAGATTGATATCTTGTATGTTCTTCTTGCACGTGCCTTCAACGTACACAATGTATTGATGTTTCTTTAGTTTTCTCATTTTCTTAAGCTCGTGGATTTACTAAGTTTTGAAAACCTTCCTCTAATTGTTGAGTCACCTAAACTTAGGGATGTAATCGGATCGGATCAAATTTCACCATTACCATATCCCAAATGAACCTTGTGATCAGATGGATACGTGAACACGCGCCCATAAATTGACACGTATCTAACGACACTAGCTTTTGTCTCGTGAGGTGTTACACGGTTCGACTGACATGTTGTTATATCTTTTCTCTCTTGCTCCTCCTACAGTTCCACCGAATACCCTTCTTTGCCTACCTTCTTATCCAGTTGCCCCATCCATCTGGAGCTGCTCCATCGCATCCCATCTTATTCGTGGACAACCGTTGTTCGGCGCGGGCGACGCCATCGCGATATGTGGATGAGCGACGCAGACGTTGCCGGCTCCGCACACAAGAAGGTAGTCCGCCCCTCGCTTCGTCTTAGCGGCTCAAGCTTGACCGCTGGAGGCTCTGGTTCGCTCTTCCTAGCCAGACCCGGTGTGTTGTCATACGCACACCCGAGCTAGCGTGACTGACCTGGGTCATGGGGCCTTCTCCTAGTAGGATTTAGGACCGAGACGGTGGGCGTGCGCGGTGGCTTATGCTCGATGCATGCTTGGTGCATCTGGCTTCGTGTGGATTTCTTTCGTCGAGTGAAACAAATCCAGCGATCAGCCGTGACTTCGCTCTTTTGTAGGTAAATATCTCCGCGATTAACCTCCAATTATTCTAGAATTCCTTTTAGGTGTAAACATAGATCAGTTCTCTTCTTCTTTTTATTCACTTTGTTCCTTTTTTTTTGATATGGAAGACAAAAGCACGAGGAAGAAAATATTCACGGGAAATAACTGCCAAACAACCATGGGCAAACGCTTGCGGATTGGCCTTTATCAGCTGATTTGGTGGTGTCATTTGGGTTTTGGAGAACAAACCTGATTTGGTCAAAATTTCAAGAATTTATTGACTCTACTTGTTCGGTGTTCTTGTGTTAAATGATGAATGGCTACAGGAGATACTAATTAGGGCTTATTTATTGATTTTTTTGTTGTAGAATAGTTGGAGTATAGATACCTGCAATTTGAGAGAGAAATCGCTCGCCAGAAATTGTAAGGACAACGCACCTAGTGACACAAGATGTAGAACACATATATGTTTTTATTCCCTCTCCAGGAAACAGGTCCCACTCACGCATGCAATTTGTAGAAGAAAAGTCGTTAGACCGTGTAGTCACCGTCGATCGGCGAAAGAATCCAACGGTGATGGATAATGTCCAACGACTATGCATGTGCGCTCACCTATCCATGTGGACACCAAATCCACTCTCTATCATATCCTATACCAAACTTTCTAAACAGATTTGGAATAGGTTGGATAAGGATTCGTTGCGGATTAAAATATGAATACATGAGACCATGGATTCAGAACGAAAACGGAGCGGACCTAGGGTGGAAATAAAACTAATCTGATATGTACACACACATGAGTAAGTCGGCAAACCATACAATAAAGAATAATAGATAAAATAAGTAACATGATAGAATAAATACTCATGACATAACAACATGAATGAACAAAAAAAACTCATATGAATGCAATAACACAAACACAAGGGATAGAATAACATCGACGCGTGGATCAATAGCCCAATATATATCCTAATAAGTTTGTATTTCATATTCATAGAGTGACTATGTATCTGAGCTATCTATACTTCTTATAAAACAAAACCCACTAACTGCAATTAATGTTAGTCTATCTCTACATGCAAGCCATCCACATCATCTATTTCATTAGCCAATCAAATGTCCATGTCATCCCCACTAACATTCATTATTAATGTATCCTTGCATGCAAGCTACCTATGTCACCTTTTTTGATTAAAATGTCCACATAACTAATTTATAGCCATCAAATATAAAAAATAATGTGAATTAAATTTAGCATCTCAACTATTTTGACCAATTAAATATTGCATACTTCCATAGACAATTCATATTACATATGTATTATACCATTTCGTTTAGACAATATAATTTCTTCGAAGATTCCCGCTACAACGCGCGGGGTATCCTTCTAGTTTGTCCAAAGAATGAACTCAACAAATCACTAACTACTAAATATTCGAGTATCCTAATAGCTTTGATGTTTCAGACGAAAACTAGATTATTTCGATAAAAACCATAGAATAATCCTAAAATAAAATCGGATACGGATATCATGTGCTTTTTGGCATACCATATCCTAACCATATACATTGTCAATATCTGAATCAAATATCCTTTTCTGCCAGATTTTTGCAAACCGGATACATATTCTAAAACAAATTTGTGGGAAAATTATCTTATCTGTTTAAACACCTAAAAATGCATATTCTTTCTGATGTTGTCACTAGAATATATTAATAAGATGCCTTCACTCGCATAATTTCCACGCTAAAAATTACTTTTACATATGTGGCTAGAAATGAAATTTAAAAGGCCATGGCAGGGCACTTTGTCATAGTGTAAAAAAAGAAACACCAGGAATTTAGTACTAGTCACTAAGATCAGCATGGCGAGATTAGATTCCAAATGCCTAACTATTCCTCAAACGGACTAAACTAAGAAAACAAGGGGCCTCTTCGCAATTCGCACCACCACCACCACCACCTCCAGATCCAACCCGCCGTCGTCGTGGTCTTCGTCCTCCGCCCCGCCACGGCGAGATCCCCCACCGCCTTGCCCTGAGAAGATCGTCGAGGAATTCGCCATGGACCTTTCCATGAATCCCTTCTCGTCCGGCACACGCCTCCGGTGAGCTTCCTCGGATCGCGCCCGCCCTATCCCCTCAGATCCGTTGCATCCTGTAAAACTGGTATTGCGGCGTTGCTGCAGGGACATGATACGCGCGATACGCGCGTCCAAGACGGCCGCCGAGGAGCGGGCGGTGGTGCGGCGGGAGTGCGCGGCGATACGGGCGGCCATCAGCGAGAACGACCAGGACTACCGGCACCGCAACATGGCCAAGCTCATGTTCATACACATGCTCGGCTACCCCACCCATTTCGGCCAGATGGAGTGCCTCAAGCTCATTGCGGCCGCGGGGTTCCCGGAGAAGCGCATCGGCTACCTCGGCCTCACGCTGCTGCTCGACGAGCGGCAGGAGGTCCTCATGCTCGTCACCAACTCCCTCAAGCAGTATCCACCTTGCTTTCCTATGCTTACTTTCGCCCTTGCTGCTCTGTGCTCTTGTTTGTTTTGACAATGTTATGTTGATCCTCGAGTAACTGCTACTACTTAACGTGGTCAGAGATCTTAACCACTCCAACCAGTTCATTGTGGGCCTTGCACTCTGTGCCCTAGGGAACATTTGTTCCGCTGAAATGGCGCGCGATCTGGCACCTGAGGTGGAGAGGCTGTTACAAACTAGGGATCCAAATACAAAGAAGAAGGTACTCATTGTATAATATATGATACTTTTGTCCCTTCTGTCCAGCAGTCTGATACTACATATGGAAGAGTTATTATTTGGATGCCTCAACCTTGCAATGATTCTTCCATCATTTACCCTATCATAAGAACTGCAAAAGCTCACACGACAGTGGATGCTATAAGTAGTTTAGCATCAGTAGATTTGCGTTTGAACAGCAACTCTTATCATCTGGGGTGTTCTGATCTATGCTATCATTATCCAAAGCTTACATTATGCCCATTTCTTATGCTTGCTGTTTTCAAACCACCTAGCTATTCCTGTCAGGTAGTTTTCAAATATGTGTTGTGGAGTACTACTGTATTATTGATTGTATAACACTCCTGTTTCTAGGCTGCCTTGTGCTCTATACGAATCGTAAGAAAAGTTCCAGACTTGGCAGAGAACTTCATGGGTTCTGCTGCATCATTACTCAAGGAAAAACATCACGGAGTTCTGCTATCTTCTGTCCAGCTGTGCACAGAACTCTGTAAAGCCAGCGTTGAAGCATTGGAGTACTTGAGAAAGGTACAGTGCTCTTTTATGAACCATAGTGGGAAATCATTAGCATCGTTCCCAGTCCCTGCTCCTCAAGACCATTCATTTGGTGATGCATGGACGCAATATTGTCCTTTTACATCATTGCTATGATTTTATCATTATTGTTTTGTATCACTACATTCGTTCTCTATGTTGTGTTCACCATGAAGCAATTTTTTTAAATATAATATTCATAAACATTTTTGTTAGATTATACCTGCAACAATATTGCAAATAATTATATATACCTGTGACAGTAGTTGGGTAAGTATTCTTATATAACCTTCCTGTTTCAGCGTTGTGTCGAAGGTTTGGTCCGGATACTGAGAGATGTGTCCAACAGTTCGTATGCTCCAGAATATGACATTGCTGGCATTACAGATCCATTCTTACATATCCAAGTTCTGAGACTCATGCGGACCTTAGGTCAAGGGGATGCGGACTGCAGCGAGTACGTGAATGATATTCTTGCCCAGGTGATCTGTTCATCCTTGGTTTTACACACTTTGTTTCAAAGTACATTTCATCAATTTAGTGAACAGAAATTTGGTTATTACAAGCTACATATTAGATCATTAGTCGCATGCTGTATAGAAACATGGTCTGTCTTAATGGGACTAGTCCTTGCAGTTTTTTTTCCTCGAACCTGCACCCAAATCCTGTCGTTTTCCTAAGAAGAAGCTGGTAATTCATAAGTTATTTATAGAAATTCTTCCATTTAGGCCTTCTTGGGGTACTGTTTATGCATGTATTCTGTAACATGACTGTTTTCTCCTCGTTATGTTATCTTTTGGTAAAACATTTCTTTGTTATCAATTGCACTTGGCACTTTGTGTATCTTATAGCGAGTAGTTCATTGTTGACACTCCTAATGAATTTCCAGGTTGCAACAAAAACTGAGTCAAACAAGAATGCTGGAAATGCTATTTTATATGAATGTGTTGAAACCATAATGGGCATTGAAGCTACTAGTGGTTTACGTGTACTGGCAATTAACATTCTGGGTAGATTCTTGTCCAACCGTGATAACAATATAAGGTAAATTTTCTTTTGCTCTTGGATGACTAATTCACGGTGTAGAATATTTGTAGTTTCATGTCAATTTGCGGATCTGGAGTTCTGACTTGTCTCTGTAGTAGATGAGCATATTTCCAACCACTGTTTACAGACATTATAAATTCGTTCTCGCATATCAGGAATGAATAGAGCACTTGCACCACCGAGTTACTTTTTCCTAGTAAAAAAATATACAATCTCCTGTAAATAATTAGTAGAGTGACCTATATGGCACACATTTGCAGGCCTATATTTGATATGTATCATCATGTCTGGTTTTAGTTCAGTTGTTTGTTTTCCTGTAAATGCCAATTTATATTGTTGGTCAAAAACTTCGAGCTAATGTCAGTTCCAATGGCCCAAGATGAGTCTGTCTAAAACTCTCCCTTTATCTCTTCGTCCGTATTGTGCAAGTACTGACCAAAGCAGCGTATCCCGTGAATAGCAAAATTTCATACTTTATGTCTATTTTATGTAGACTTCTAACCTATATTTAGTTATTATTAACCTCCACTGTTGTAATCTGGATGCACTACGATCACTAGGTCATATGTTGTTGGCCCATGTGGACGAATACCGGGGCTTCTTTCTCTATTTTTGTAATAGTGTAATAGATAATCGACACTTACTATGCATACTGTGTTTCCAGATACGTTGCTCTAAATATGCTTATGAAGGCCATGTCAGTTGACACGCAAGCAGTGCAAAGGCACAGGTCAACAATTCTAGAGTGTGTCAAGGTAATCGTGCGTACAACTCTACGGTATAATGTGCTTTAGGTTTATTTAATTTCTTCTGGGGAAGTAAAAATGATCATACCTTTACAACTTTGAGATAAGCTTCACCCATGGTTTTAAAAGTGTAGCCAAGTCGTCGCTTAGGCGACACCTAAGCGTCACAGCGCCTGGAGATGGCAAGGCGTCGTCCTCGCCTTAGTTTCTTGTCTAAGGCGTCCAGATTCGACCTTTTAGCCGTCCAGGTCGTCGCTTAGGCTAGGCTCATTTCTGTTCTTATATATATGCCTTCGTTAGTGACACATGTAACAAGAGAAAGATGACTACACCATATTTCTTACCTTTGTCACCTTCCCTCCCTTTCCTGTTTTAGAAAACTATTAAATCTCCGAGTAAGCAATTGTGTATATTTATCCTCCTGACAATCAAAAAGCCTTATTAGCTTATTATCAACTTTTAATTGCATTCCACCCTGTTTATGGTTGTGCTACCGACCTTTCACTTGCTCGTCACTGGATACCTAGTTCCTTTTCTTGTCCACTTAAAAATTTAATCACGTATGCACTCTCAGGATGCAGATGTCTCTATTCGCAAAAGGGCCCTTGAACTCGTTTACTTACTCGTCAATGACACCAATGTAAAGCCTTTGACAAAGGAGCTTGTTGATTACCTAGAAGTAAGTGACGAGGACTTCAAGGAAGACCTCACAGCCAAAATATGCTTAATAGTTGAAAAGTAAGTCATGGCACATTCACCATCTCTATTGGCTGTTGGAAGAACATCTGATTTGCTATTACTTAGTTGCTCCAAAGATTTGTTGTACATCCACTGTTGTTACATATATCTCGCAACATAATTGACAACTAATAAATGTTCAGAAGTAAATGATAAATTTTCCTTGTCATACTGCAATTATTTCTTCTCCCGAGAGGGAGACCATGGTAGTTAAACTAAGGGTAATTTTTGTTAACATGAGGGGACAGTTCCTTTATTTTCATTTCACATTCCCCCTTTTGCCTAGAATACAGCAAAAGGCTTTGGGCCCAGTCTTCTGGGAGGGATGTCGTCATGCGAACTTAATTCTGGATGATGCATTGGAAATTCGGAATATATACTATAGGGATCCCTATACTATAAGAGCATCTGCCAACAAAATGTCTTGCATGTCGTGCTATTTAACAGGCTATAACATCAGTTTTTGACTTCAGAATTTTGTTTTGGTGTTTTTATGCTCTTTGTCAGTCACATAATGCTTCTGTTCATTCCTTTACCCCCTTACTATTGCTTAACTGTATCACATGTGAATAATTAACTTATCTTTGGAATCTGTGCCTGTCCTTTTGATCTACAACTTTCTTCTCTCCTGTTGATTTACAATACGTTAATAGGTTTCTAATTCTAATAGGTTTTCTCAAGATAAGTTGTGGTACCTAGACCAGATGTTCAAGGTTTTATCTCTGGTATGTAACAACTATGAGCTTATTTTTCTTTTGCATGAGCCCAATAAGGAATACACAAATTTATATTATACCCTTCTATATCCAGTCTGGAAACTTTGTGAAGGATGATGTATGGCATGCCCTTATAGTTCTGATAAGCAATGCATCTGAACTTCAAGGATACTCAGTGAGATCGTTATACAAGGCATTGCAAGCATGTGGTGCACAGGTATGGAGACATAATTAGTATTCTTTGTAAACCACGTGATTGAATTTCATCCTATCTGATGTGTCATCTACTTTGAATTATTTAGGAAAGTTTAGTTAGGGTGTCTGTTTGGTGCATTGGTGAATATGGTGAGATGCTGGTCAACAACATTAGTATGCTGGATGTTGAGGAACCAATCACGGTGAGTTGAAAATCCTTACCAGCCACCATAATTAGGTGGTATATTTTCTGCTGAGGAATCACTCTGCGATGGGACCTTCATTTTGTAGCATTCATATTCTTGTTTACTTTCTACCCGCAGACTGTGCATCCACTGTGCTTGAACTGCTCCGAATTTAGTCATATTCAAGGCTTTGAAGGAGTAGCTCTTGGATAATACTTTTTTTTTGCGGGGAATGATACTTATTTTTTAAATTTTTCTTCATGATTACCTTGAAAAATACCTATATATTAGTTCACCAGGAAAGTTGCTTGATCATTCATTTAGCCACACACAGATATTTCACTCTTTAGAGCACAGCAGCATGCCAGTTTAGTTTATTATTTCGATCTTTTTCCAGTGGATGATATCATTTTTCTGCATTTCAATTAATAGAATCGCACTTCACTTTTCCCTATTGTCAAACGGCCTGGCCAATGCCTGAACTTGTTCAGGTAACAGAATCTGATGCGGTGGATGCTGTAGAGCTAGCTCTTAAACGCTACTCTGTAGACGTTACAACACGGGCTATGTGTCTTGTTGCTCTTTTGAAGCTTTCTTCGCGATTTCCGCCAACTTCAGAGTAAGATGTCATACAACTCAACATTGCATTATTGTCGGTTTACCTACTACAATATTCAAAAATGATTTGGCTTTTAGCTGGTTAAGTTACATTGTTTCAGTTGACTTGTTCCATGGGTCTCCTGATTGACCTAAGGTTTGTTGTAAACAATACCACTGGTCATATGGTCATCATTTTCCAGTTCTCATAACTCATATCTATGCTGCGCTTGCACATGCGCATGAACCTTCTGTGATTATACAATATGTTTCTACAAAGGCAATTGATGGCAAATATTATGTTGAAAATGTTGCAAGCTTACATTTTCAAATCTTTTAGTTTAATAATCATGTCTCATCGAATTTCTTAAGAGCCGGCTTGTTTTCCATAAGCCTAATGACTTAAACTAAGTGTTGGTGACGTTATTCATAGATTCACTATCCATTTGACTTTACCTTGGCTGGCAAGTATACGATTTTAATGCTGGAGCTCCAACTTTGCTGAAAGCTTGATTTGTTCGCCATGTTTTCCAAATTTCTGTTTATAATTATTGTATTCGTTGGAGCATGTATTTTTGTTTATCTGTATGTGAATATTGTTTTATGTATCTATCACAAAGTGACTGTTACATTATGTTGCCAGGAGGATACAAGAGATTGTAGTTCAGAATAAAGGGAACACTGTGCTTGAGCTACAGCAAAGATCAATTGAATTTAATTCAATCATTCAAAGACACCAGTCTATAAAGTGGGTGACAGTTTTAACAATTATTTCTCAAATCTGCATTAGTGTCATAGTTGTTTTCATAAAATAATATGTTTATTTTGTGACTGCTGGTGTGCGTGCAGATCATCTTTGCTTGAGCGGATGCCTGTATTAGATGAAGCTAGTTATTTGATGAAGCGAGCCACTTCTTCACAAGCGAGTGTTTCATTAAATAAATCTGCTCCAGCAGCCACTCCTGGAGGCTCCCTTAAGCTTCCAAACGGTGTAGCAAAACCACCACCAGCTCCATTAGCTGATTTACTTGATTTAAGTTCTGATGATACTCCAGCGAGTACTTCTGCCCCTACTGCAGCGCCCTAATAATTTCCTACACGATCTTTTGGGCATTGACCTGACTGATTCTTCTAGTACAGGTTTTGACTCTATTATTTTGTTTCATACATAATTGCTTCTTATGCTTTTCTCTTAGCACTGATGAAAGAAGTGATGCTTTGTCACCATTCCAGTGGTTTCTGGCTTCTCACATTTGATACTGATTTTTGTTAGTAATTCATATTTGATGAGGATTAACCATATGTGAATATGATATTGTTTAGGATGGCTCAATATTTTGTCAGTTCTGAGCTACTTTGAATTATCCTAAACAGGCCCTCGTGATGATTCTTAGCTATACACCTGTACTGTTTTTAGTGTACATTGTCACTCCGAGTCTTGCTTATCAGGTTATTTCTTGTTTATTCTAAGGTGGAGCTCCATCTGCAAGTACAGATATTTTAATGGATCTTCTATCTATTGGTTCATCTCCTGTACAAAATGGTCCGCCAACAACATCAACCGTTATCTCTCCTGGCCAAGGTAAAGCAACTGTATTGATAATGTTTTTATCTTTCCGCCATGTCTGTCATACATGCTTAGTTATCTAGCACTGTGCAGCAGTGACTAAACATGCTTCTGCAACACCTCAAGTTTTCGATCTTCTCGATGGTTTGGCCCCAAGTTCACCACTCCCTGGTCCGCTCCTATCACTTGATTATTCTGGTAGCTTTCCTAATTATGAGGAAATTAACATACTCTACTTGCTTGCTCACCAGATGAACAAACAGCTTACCCGCCAATCACAGCTTTCCAGAGTGCAACTTTGAAGATCACCTTCAGTTTTAAGAAGCAGCCTGGAAAACCTCAGGAAACTACAATGCATGTCAGCTTTATAAATTTGACTTCTGCTACATTGACAGATTTCATGTTTCAGGCAGCTGTACCAAAGGTAGCATCTCTAAAGTTCCTCTGATACCAACCCTTTTCAGCAATGGATTTTTTCATAACAAAAATCCGTTGGCACACAAATGAACTTGAACTAACTGTTATTTCTCTAGTTCGGTTTCTGTGGTAAATCTGTAATTAGGCATTTTGAATTTTGTTGGGTAAAAAGCCATCTAGTGATTGGCAACTTATTTTATCTTTCACCTACTTTCGATTTCCAAAGCATCATCATCCTGGTTGACATGCAGTTCAGTTTTCGTTCAGGATTCTTGAAGGTCATTTGTTAAAATGTGCAAATAAAATTGTTTGTGAATGCCAAGGGGGTGACAGGACACGTATAATTGTGTTTTTATTTGTGGAAAGCGTCATAATTCTCCTTTATAGTTATTTATCAAATAGCACAGATTGATAGTTCATATTTCTGTCCAAATCTGCATTTCAGTTCATCCAGTTGCGTTTGGACCCTGCTAGCAGCAGCACCCTTCCGGCCAGCGGGAAGGGTTCAGTTACACAAAGCCTCAGCGTCACTAACAATCAACATGGACAGGTATTTGACGATATGCCCTTCAAAAGTGGCTACAAACCTTTTCTGGTTTTCATTGGCTAGTGGTCTTTTTGTAAGCTTGAAAGAACCCATTTCACTGGTAACTCAGTCTTTTGCATGCTTGTGCCAAAGTATTATAAACAAGATGTCACCTTGAAGATGTCCCACACTTTTATGTTACACTATCCTTGGTATCATTGATCTGCCATTTGAGATCTAATGGTTGATGCTCTATCACACATTTTACAATAATGAAACAAACATCTATTTAAAACGAAAATATATGGTACTTGTACTACTACGTGCTGCATGCTGTGTGCATGGATTCCTAATCAACTAGGTGGGTCATTTGTTGATTAGCAGAACTACGTGGGTAGCTTTCAGTTGAACATTTGTCTACATGATCCATAAGACCATAAGTGCATTGCTTCCTTTTTTTTTGTTGGAACTTCCTAATTCTACTTGATATACAGCACCATCTGTGATGTATCATCATCGCTATTGTTTATTATCTGTCACGGCAATCAGTTCTACATACAAAACGTCATTACGTGCCAATGTCGTCATTGAATCTTCAGTTTGACCCTGTTGGCCGAATTAGAAAGGATTAGACAGATAACTATTAGAACATGCATTTGGATGTTTTTTTATGTCGGTAAAGGACCCGACTTCAGCTCCCTGAACATTTTCAGCAAGGGAAATCATTCTGTTCTCGTATGAAATGAAACTGTCGTCGCATATTGGTTGTGATCCACTTGTCCCTCTACACAGTCCAATTCTTGATACAATGACAGTAAAACATTCAATCCAGTACTAAAGTGTCCTATAGTCAGCCCTGCCATCTTCCAAGTAGAAGACTTACACAAACATGGTCCTTGATACATGACGATTCTTTCTGTAAACTTGGTTTATGTTGCAAGTTTGCAGTTCTCCTTTGTTTCCTTGCGATTCTGTTATTATTCTGAATTGCTTGCTTCACAGAAACCAATTGCGATGCGGATCCGGATTTCCTACAAAGTGAACGGCGAGGACAGGCTGGAACAAGGGCAAATCAGCAATTTTCCCGCTGGGTTGTAGTGCCAGCTGTGTATAATGTTGTGATAGCTCTTTCATTGTGCTGCTGGCAAAGGCGAGTTTTTCCTTTTTCTACCCCTCCATCAATTTCTTACCCTTCTGCTTGCCTGTTAGGGAGTTATGTACACTAGTTGGTTTTTGCCCTTTATCCTTACCATATTGTATAGTAGCTGGCAGCAAATTAATGACATGTATCCAGTTTTGCCAAAATGTATTTATACAAAGGTGTATATTACACTTGGAGGATAAGCAAAGTTTTCAGCCCCCAGCTCACTTGAGGCAGCAAATCTCCGTGTTGTACCCGTACCGTGTTATTCATCAATGTAAATTATTTATTTTTGTTTAATTGAGCTCATACATAGCCTCAGTCTTGTCATGCATAATGGCCCTTCACTATCTGTTGGGGTGTTTTTCTACTTGTGCACGAACATTTGGCAAACCCATTTGAAATCCAAAATCCTATTCAGTGGCAATTTGAACGGTGCCTATCTATTCAGGTTCAGTTGCCATTTCAAACTTCTTTTTGGTTAGGCCAATACGACTTGTCCTGATCTGATGATGCCCCTCGAGACTCTGTGGGTGCTCCATAAATATGGTCTGACAAAGCACTGGAGAGCTTGTTTCGGGGTACATCCATTCCAGTGAAAGCTGTTGCCCTGTCCATGATCCTTCATCAAAGTTAGTGTCAGATTGGCTGCACGCTTCAATGCGATAGGGTAGCATCAGCATCACCCAGAATAGTTGCTTCCTCTGCTGCCGTAGTGGCAGCGTTCACAAGCCTTTACTACTGACACTTGCCACCTCGCGTTTCTATTTCTTTGTCTAAAGTACCATACTGGAGTGTACAGTATTGCATTAGTGTGTGCTAGAGCGGTGGTGTACGTGGGTTCCGTACTTTCGTGTGTGCCTCTGCATTTTCACTCCTTTGTGCAATACAGTTTATCTTTCCTTTGGTGTGTTTTACCCAACTTGTTACCCATTTTGGACACCAGATTTTCAGTTTTCAGCATCCAGTACTGGTTTTTTTTTTAGCGGTGCACCTGCTGGAGCATGATTTTTGCCCGCATTTTTTGGGCGCCGGCCTAAAACAATTTTAGTGCATATTTTGCACACAAGTTTTTCAGTTTTCACATCAACGGCTACCAAAACCAGGCAGAAAAAAAAGACGTATTTAATTGGATGCAAAGTGACCCTGACATCTCACTGAAAATTAGTACTCCTACAGTAGAAAAGTATTATTGTTCATTTAATATCAGATACAGACACATTAACAACACACAGGCATAGATAGGGCCATCTCTTCGTGCTCGCGTCACATGTACCTGCAGCCGCATCGTCGCGGAGGCTAGACGACGATAAACACGGCTACTTGTACCGGCACAGGCACCATGTATCGCTTTCCAAACGCTGCGGTCCAAGCATTGAGCCAATGCTCCTCTGATTTGCGAACTAGTTAATCACATTCCTGCAGCTTTACTAGCCTGGCCTTGATTCTTGAGACCGTCAGCAGAATCCGCGCGAAATATTTGGCAGATATGCGTTCACCTCACCTGTCGGCAACGGCGTTTATTATATCCAGTAACATCACATTACTTGCGCTCACTCCCTCTGTCACCTAGCTAGAAATGTCTGAAAGTTGTTGTTTTCAGCATTGAACATTTGATACTCCTTCTGCTTTCTATTGTATTAGTTGTCGCTGATCGTACTAAATCAAGATAGGAGTAGTTTTAGACAATTCATGAGTACAATATTTTTAGATATGTTAGGTGAGCTGGTATAAGTATGCTACACCCTCTGATCCATAAAAAGTGTCATATTTTAGTTCAAATTTCATCTAAAATAAAAATAAATTTAAACGCCGACACTTATTATGAAGCGGATGGAGCATTACAATTTGTAGTTTCACATGTTTGAGGGGAACTACGAAAAATACCAACTTTTAGCAAACGACCAATGGAATTTCAGTTTATCATCACCGGCCAATAGTAGGTCATACTCTCTTCTTCCTAATTTAGGATGCGTGTTAACTTCATAATTCTAAATGCATATAATATGAAAATATACATCAAGTTGATGTTGATATTATTTCCTATCCATTTGGTCAAAATTTAGGGCTCATTTGATTTATAGGATAGGAAAAAATAGAAATAGAAAAAATATAAGATTGAAATGTCATGCCTAGTTGAATCCTATGGAAAGATGAAATATGTTTGATTGTAGCAAAGGAATTTTACATGAGGCATGGACTAATGGCTTTTTCCTACGGAATTTGCACTACAAAATTCATACAGGATTAGTTTCTATAAGAAAGGTTCCTATAAATCGAACCAACTGTGTAAATTTTTCCTATAGAAGCCAAATCTCACAGCATTTTTATACAAATTCTAGGAATCGAAGGAGACCTTATAAAGTTTGAGTAAAGGTCCCGTGGCCAGCGATCTCGGAAGGCTTCAACGTTTCATCGCCGGAAAGCCAATGCTAAGCGTGCGAGCTGATCGCTTCCGTTCTCCGAACCTCGCAGAAACGCTTCAACATAAAGTTGGTAGCTTGCTTTGCTAATGTACTCAACTGACTAATCAAAAATCGTAGCTAAGACGTAAGTAGCTGTAGCAGCGTGACTTGCTAGGACTACAAGGTACTTGAAAGTAGGTAACCGGTACGTACTCGATAGGTTGCTATAGCATTGGGTGTAATCAGCAGTTCTTCAGGTAACAGGTGAGAATATCTCGTACTGCTTGAGTGTGGCCTAATGTATGCCAAAATTAACCTAGATTCTGTACCTTGGTGACCAGTAAGCCAAATAAATAATTTTGTGTTTGCTGAAGTAGCTCAGTTCATCAATTCCTGAATTCCAAACAGGACTGGTCAATTGGTTGATGGTAATTTGGTACTTCCAATGGTCATTCTTGTGGCAGTTTCACTATAACTGTAGTCAGAAGACATAGTTTATCATAAAACTGTTGTTGAAGGGATCGGAAGAGTAGTCATGAACATATTTTGATCGGTCAAAATACACGAAGAAATTGCTCCGGCTCAAGAGAGTTTGCATTTGCAAGTTGCAACCCACATGCATATACTGTGACAAAAAAAGGCAGCAGATTTGGTCATTCGTCTGGTGCGTGTCACGATTCCCCAACGCTTCTCCTTGGCCACTGCAGCGCGCCGTCCACCGCCGGCGAGTCGCCGTCGGAGGCGAGCACGGGGAGCTTGCCCTTGCCGTTCCGCGGCCACTGCCAGATCTTGGACACCGAGAAGCTGTCGCCTTTGCTTCCCGCGCTAATCTTCTTCCCCTGGCCGCCGGCCGGATTGGCGCCGCTGGCGACGACCCCTCTCGCCCCCCTCATCCTCTCGGCCCCGCCATTGGTGCCGTCGCCGTTCCGCCGGTGGACGGACACCTGCAGGCTGGCCTCGGCGAGGACGTACTGGTAGGAGCCCATGGAGTAGCACCTCCTGGCGTCCAGGCTGCTGCTGCTGCTGCTCGTGTCGCCCTCCACAATGCCGCCGGCGGCGGCGCTGACGGGGCCGGCCGCCCTCGACGTGTTCTTGAACTTGCCGAGGCGCACGGGGAACACCGCGTCCTCCTCCCGCCTTCTCCAGTCCTCGTCGAGCGCGGCGTCGAGGAGGAGCGCGGCCGCGTCGTCGGCGGCGAGCGCGCGGCGGCAGAGCGGGCACGTGGAGTTGGAGAGCAGCCAGGTGTCGATGCAGTCGATGTGGAACGCGTGGCCGCAGAGGGGCAGCAGCCGGAGGCGGTCGTCGCCGGCGAACTCGCACAGGCAGACGGCGCAGTCGAACGGCTCCTTGGCGCCGGAGCCGACCACCACCTCGGCGTAGAGGAACACCGGCAGCGCGTCGATGACGGCCTGGTCCAGCCCGGCGTCGTGCAGGTGGAACAGCTGCTGCAGCTGCCGCTGCAGCGCCGACTCCTCTTCCTCACCACCGCCACCAGCCATCTCCCCGCCCTCCGCGGCCGCCGCGTGCGCACGGGCGCGCCACCGCAAGAACTTGACCAGGAGATGAAGCAGGCCGATGACGAAGACCACCACGGCCAGTACCACCAGCACGAAGAGCACCACCGGGCTAACCCCCAACCCCCTTCCCCCGCCGCCGCCGTCCTGGGTCGCAGCTAGCAGCATCTTCTCCCCCTCCTCTTCGTTCTTGGCCGGTGTACTCCGGGCAATGCGCCGCTCATTTCGTGCGGGGAAGCTCCCCACCCCGGCACTTTTGAGCTGAGCTGAGCTTCCCGGAGTGGTTGGCTTCTTGGTTCCCGCAGCTCGCAAGGTGCTCCGAGGATCCGGACTATTTAGGTGAACGAACGGATCGATAGTGGGAAAGGCCAGCGATTAGGGGCAGCGGGTGGTGGTGTCATGTGTGACAAAACCCCATGTTTATGTGCAAGTGCAAGCAACCAACCCAATAAAACCACCAAGGCTGCAAAGGTGGCTGTAGCTGCTTTGTGCGCTCGAAGGTGAAGAGGACACGATAAGCTAGGGAGATCCTCTACGTGGACGATCCTTGTGTAGTGTGTGGGGTCGAGCACTCCAGCTCCATCACCATTCACTACTCAATGGTATCAGCACCTTGATCAGATCGTGCGATGAGACACATTAGATCG
>NC_061508.1:26417609-26478799 GCF_022539505.1 Lolium rigidum
TGGAGGTGAGGAAGGAATCTTAGGGTTAGGGGTGCGGGTGGATCTCGTCGACGGCCATCTTAGGGTTAGGGGTGTGGGTTCGGTCCCGCTGGTGGCCATCTTTGAATTAGGGGTGTGGGGTCCCACCTGCTTCAGAGGAAGGGGTTTATAGGGATGGTCGGCCGGGAGAGCGGTGGACCGGCGGAGGAGGCGGCTAAGTAGGGTGGGGCGGCGAGGAGGCGCGATAGCGACGCTGGCCGCAAGTGGCGAGACACGGCGGTTAGGCCAGCGGTGGGTGGGCGGGTCGGCGAGGGAGAGGAGTTGGCCATCGTTATTTCCGTCTCCATCGTCTAGAAAGAGAAGGAGGAACAAAGAAGATGACTAGGAAGAAGTGCGAGGAGGTGGTGGTGGGCTAGCCTACTACGTGCGGTGTCTATTCGACGCTGCAAGAAGCGGCGTATAGGAGCCCCTTCATGGCGGCGTTGCTGTCAGTTTCGGCACGAAGGTGGTGGCATTGGTGCGGCAAACTCCTATACACCGCTCAACGCGGTGTGTTTCTTCCGCACCGCGTACCCTCTCTTGCATGCGGCGTAGCTAGTTGGCCGGCCCACCAACACCAATCATTCCCCTACCTCTCATATCTCTCTTGCCCGTTGCCGACGGAACAAGATGGAGCGGGCGATGCTGTCGTGACTTGCAGGGAGCTACGATGGAGAAGAAGTTGGCGAGGATGGAGCGAGGTGGCATCGGAGAACTTAGGGGTGGGGGTGCAGGGGTGCGGCGCTGGAGACTTAGGGCTAGGGTTCGACTCAGCCGGCGCCAAAGGACCAGGGGATGTGAACGGGAGCTAAATGGGTGGTCGGGAGCGGAGGAAGATCGGCAGAGGTGGCAATTTGATGAGGGTGGTGTAGCGAGGCGACGCGGTACCAACGCCGGCCACAGGTGGCAAGCGGTTAGGTTCGCGGCAGGGGCAGTGCTCTGGTGTTGTAGAGGTGGGGCAATCGACGGGGGGATGGGGGGGTGACATTGATGCAAGGAAGAAGGATATCGACTGGGAAGAAGAAAAAGAGGCGGTGAAGATGGGTGGGCCACAGCCTGCAATGATGTGTTTTCATGCGGCACCGCTAAAGGCGGTGTATAGGAAGTCCCTTTGGATGGCCGTTTTTCAGGAAACCCTAAGGTGTATATGTTTGTTTCTCCGAGGAATGGACTATGGAGTGCTTACATATGAGAAAGAAAATAGAGAATCGAGCACCTACGATAATACTAAGTAGTATCAATGTATCATTCGCTCGATTGGAAGATAATCTATGTACGTATTCAGACGGTTATATCTTACAGTACATATGCATAAACATCTCTTCAGCATTTGTGCCTAATCAAACATTAACATCACAACGGATTTGTTAAGAAACTGATGCAAATTTTACTTCCTAAGATGCACAACTGATAGAAGATGGGTTAATTGTAAACGCATGCATGGTTATCAGCCCAGCGTTGTGGTCAAGTTATCGACGATGAATGAATTTCTCCTCTCTCCCTACTTCCTCCCCAAGTTGAACTCACCTACCTCAAATCTCTGCTGAAATTCCCAGATCTTGTTAGATCTGCTGACCCTCTGCTGAAACTCCCATATCTTACATCTGACCCTATCTTAGGTCGGGTCATAACAGGAATTTGCACTGTATGAACCAATGCCTCATTTGAGTGCCTCGCGTGAATCAGAAATAGGGAAATGCACAAACTGGGGGAGAAGTCCTTTGGAACCAAGCACTCCAGCAGGCACATTAACTTATTTTGTTAACAACCTGATTAATGCACCAAACAAAAACTCTGCATCACCAAAATACTCAATCGATCTTGCAATAAAATCAATCTTAAAAGAACACACAACCAAATAAGAAGCCATGTTAAGGGCCAACAACCAGTACATCTCCACCCAACTGAAATAGTGTTGTCAAAACAAAACAAAAACTGAACGTTTTCCGGGTTCTTTTTTTACATCATAACATATTTAGCCACTCAAATGATGTTTCCCCTGATTCATAACCTATTATCTCCATCCAACTGGAATGATGATCATAGTTGACACCCTTTACTCTGATTCATCTTGTCAACTCCACAGGGATATCCCAGTACACCTCAGGAGACATCACAAAAATCCTATACAACATCATGGCTTCATAGCCATAATCCCAGAAGTAGCACTCTAGTTTAAAGCTAACTGGTCCCCAGGTTAACAACATAGAGTATTTGAGTTGCTCACCTAATACAGTTCATTGCTATTGTCTTCAATGAACGCAAGCACTATAACATGCAGCAAGGACAAAACCAACACAGTTTTTTTCTAAATCCAGACCAGATATACAGTTATATATCGGAATCAAACACCTAGCGTGCTTGCTTAATGCTGAACTTATCAGAATTCAGCATTACACATATTAAGAAAATTAAAACTGCGGAGCAGCATGTTATCCCTCCCAAGATATTCAAAAGAAGACACAACCAACTAGTCCAATAGACCATACAAAAAAGAAATTAAGATGATCGCAGGGAAGGCACATACAGGATAAACATGCAACAGGGACTACCACAATTTTGGACCAATATATACTTCTTGTGCAGAAAAAATTCAAAAGGTGCCCCTAAGTTGATACATCCCCCAATGGTCCATCTCTTAGTATTAGAGGCAACTCTCCAGGGAAAAGAGAGAAGATATATCGTTCATCTCTTATTATTAGAGGTAACTCTCCAGGAAAAGAGAGAAGACAGAATGCGTTGCCTCTGAACTCTAGTATTCCATCATCTTTTGTTCTTACCTGATCATTGTTGGTGTCTATGATTAGTTGATTATGTTGAATTACCACAGAGAAACAAGAACCTGGACCAACCAAGATTCCAACTTGCGATCTAACACCATGTTGCACAAGTAATCACCAACTTCTCCATGGCAAACTAGATGGTGAACTGAAACATTGGATATATCCTAGGAACTAAGGATTATAACTGCAGGGCTTCTAGGCAATCTCCCAAGCACAAGAATCTCCTTAAGATACAGGCTGGTTCACTAAGCACACTCATGATGACATGGTCAAACAAATAAGGTTTCACTATAGTTTCTGTAGGTTCATATTTCCATACCACCATATAATCACAAATAACAATCAAAGGATGGGACCAAATTCACCACAATGCATCAGATAAAGCAAATATGATTAACCGTTCAAGCATGTTTGGCATCAAATTAAAACACGTAACCATCGAATAGTTTGGTTTAAACAACAGAAAAAGCATAATAACTGATTAAGCCATCTAAGAGCAGAGTAGACATCACAAGCCACATCAAACCAGCACATCAGGCCTCAGGTGCCGGCTGCGTGAGCCCAGCCTTGGCAAGCAGCTTTCCCATGGCATCTGGGGTGCAGACCTGGTACTGCACTTCCCCAGTGCCGGGATGCAGGAAGACCTCGGCCAGCTCCAGCTTCTCTGCTGTCAAACTAGTGGAATCCATGGTCTTGCTGAGGACCTTTAGGGCAAGGGCGACGGCCTCCTCGCGGGTCATGCCGTCGCGGTAGTCCTGCTTGAGCATGGATTGCGCGGCCTGGCTGTTGGCCCCGACGGCGGAGGCCTTCCAGCCGCTGTAGTTACCTGAGGGGTCGCTCATGTAGAGCTGGAAGCCGTGCTTCTTGTCCCATCCGGCGAAGAGGAAGGAGACGCCGAAGGGGCGCAGGCCCCCGAACTGGGTGTAGCCCTGCTTGGTGTCGCAGAGGGACTGGACGAGCTGCTCGACGGGGATGGGCTCCTGGTAGGAGAGGGAGTAGCGCTGGGCGTGGAGGCGGGCGGTGTTGATGAGGATGTTGGCGTCGGACATGATCCCGGCGACGGCGCAGGCGAGGTGGGAGTCGATCTTGTACATCTTCTCGGCGGATCGGGAGGACTGGAGGAGCTTGGAGGTGACCTTCTTCTCGCCGACGAGGACCACGCCGTCGGCCGCCAGGATGCCGAGGGCCGACCCGGCGTTGCCGATCGCCTCCATCGCGTACTCCACCTGGTACAGCCGGCCCTCCGGCGAGAAGATCGTGGTGCGGCTGTCGTAGCGGCGAGACATCGCGGCGGAGGAGGCGGCGGCGGCGAGGGATTGGGGGAGATTTCTCTGGGGATTTGGGGGAAGTAAGGAAGCAACTCGTGGGGAGGTTCACGATGGATCTACTACTTCTTTTTCTCACAAAACTAGGGATCTACTTGTAAGGCAAGTAAAGAAGAAGGATGTGCTTTGGATTTTGGTTTAGTGTAGGGTTCGAGACTAAAAAGAATTCTGCAGGAAGACAAAGCGGACAAGGAGTCGAGGAAAATTTGTAAAAAGGGTCCACTTAGGACATTCCAATGCCGTGACCCATCCGTGTTCGCGCGTCCGGATAAGTCGAAACAGACAAAAATTCGGCCCAGCGTGACTATCCATCCTGCACCTGCGCGTTCGGATGGGTCGAAACGGACAAACACCCGGCCCAACGCGCGGACTCTTCCCTAAAACGGATGGCGATTTGATGCAAACTCATCTTATTCTGCAGGAAGACGGGTTCGAGACTAAAAAGAATTCTGCAGGAAGACGACAAGGAGCGGAGGAAAATTTGTAAAAAAGGGTCGATTTGATGCAAACTCATCTTAGATTCTGAAATTCCGAGCTAAATTTTTCAAAGGTGTATTTGTAAGGTAGCCATAGAAAATTTATTGTATTATTTGGGACAAAAAACATACAAAAAATAATATTTTGACGATCAAAAAAGTATGTCCAACGGTTTATATTCTTTCTATTTATTAACATAACAATACAAAGTTGGTACATATATACAACTAACAAAACACAAAGTAGAATATAAACGGTTGTACTGTTGCAAACTCGCATCGCCGCAACTATCAAGCACGCAGATCTTTCGCCGTCATCGAAGAAGAAACCAACAGTTGGTTCATTCATTGACCGCTACAAAACCTTTTAGGATAGGGCTGCTATAGTATATTTCGGACTAAATGCGTAGCAATCCCCATTTCTTCTTATGAAACGGGACATGAATTTTAGCGGAAACTAAAATGTGAGGTCTAATCTCATGTTCTTCTCTCTTTTGTCTACAAATTGCTATGTGACATCCAAACAACACGACGCCTCAACTACTGCAAATTTCCATCTGTAGCAAAGGAATTCAATGGATTGTAATCCTACAAATTCTTTCACTAGTCTTGGATTCAAAAGGGTCAATTGCCTGGAATGCTGGAGTTTGACACAAAATACTTCAATCCTGCATAAACTACACTACAGGAAAATCAGCATTCCGGAGAAACCCCAAAGATGTTAAATAGCCATCAGCGATACATGGAGAATAAGTTCGAAAGAACAAATAAATAAATACAATACAACATGCCAAAAACAAAACGTGAGATGACATCAGTGGTTCTTAGAAGTTACAATCGACGAATCGCAAAACAAAACGAAGCTGCAGACCTAATATCCTGGCGTAAACCGAACTGTACATCGATGCTGTTCTCCTCTTCACAGTACTCCGCTACGTGTTCCTGTACAGGCGTCCATTGTCCCCCACCACAGCTCAACGAAGGTATGATACAGTGCACAGAGGCTCATTCACATGGTATACACATCTGAACTCCTCATGCATTTGGATGCTTCACGAGTGACACCCATTTCCACCAGAGGTAAACGACGGACGAAGATATCACTGCCGCAGCTATACACAGGGCTGCAATGCCCGCAACCACTCCTCTTCTCTTGTTATCATGTGGCGCTGCCTCTGGCCGCGCCGGTGGGGGGCTGTTGTTTGGGGGGATTTCAGTGAGGAAAACTGCAGAAATTTGAGCATTCCATCTTTGTCAGTCAATGTTTTTCCAATAGCAAAAGTATGATATGAACGAAGGATAGTATATGTATTGCAGATACCTCTTATTGCTGATACCAGAGGCCCATAAGCTCCTTCATATGGAATAGCACGTGTGCCTCGTCCATTCCAGTACAGATGTATTTTTAGAACTGAATTATCCACAGTTGCTTCATGGGTTATGTCTGTGGGTCTTCCGAAACCCCCTGCTTCTTTAGTAATGTCAAAATCTGTCTTGATATTCCGATCCTGCATTTAATGACATGATTTCGCTTGGCACATATGGACTGAATGCACTTAAAGTAAATGTTACATAAGAATGAATGCACTAAAAGTAAATGTTTGATTTGTGATTTTCAGAGAGCAAACCTGAATATCAATGTTAAATGAACGCCTTCCTGGCCCACGATTCAGTTCTCTTTCAATAACTATCTCTGCGAAGAAGAGCTGAACTGTATATTTTCCATTAGACAGACCAACCACGTAGTACCATAAATCGCTTCTTGATGTCCTTGCTGTTCTATAGAGCTCAGGCAAGTCTGTCCCTAGATTAACTTGATTTGCATTTACTATACCAGGAGAGTTACTAAGAGTAAGAGGATCAGAGCCCACGTTACTAACCACCCATTGCCTGTCACTATTAACATGAAAGCCTGACGCTCCAAGGTCACTAGTGTCATCATAGAACGTGTTTGACAATGAATCTGGATAAGTCGTTTGCTTGCCACCACAGTTTACAGCACAGGAAGTTATAAGGTCTGCATTTATAATCAGACGAGGGATGAGTAACCACTTGAGAGGATTGTGGAACAAATGATAGGTTCTGAAATAAAGTAACGTGATCTATATCTAAGTGTAGCTTTAGAAGAATTAACAGGTATATAATCTGAATAACCCTACAGAACTCCATAGTAGGTACACCAATGTAATGACTGTAGCATTATCGATATATGATTAATTGAGTACTCGAAGCATGTCAAGAAAAAGATTGAGTACTGGAAGTTTAGTAGCGAAGGAAGTCGTGTTCAAATATTGAATAGTTAAGATTCCTGGAAACTTACTGTTATAAAAAGTGTTGTTGCATCCTTCCATGTGGAGACAGTTGAGGAGGGTAAGGTTTTCACTGCATATTGATAGTTAATACTTAATACTTAATACGGCAGGGTGAGAAAAATGCAGCAGAAGGACGTACTACAGTCTACAGGACACAAACATTAACTCTACTTCAAATTACAAGGACTAGCTTGTGACTAGTTAGTAGTTACAGAAGTACCAAAAGGCCACAGTAAATGCTACAGCTTCTTTTCAACATTCCCTTTGATACAAATTTCCTGAAGTTCCTCATTATTCTATCCCAGGCCGTATACTAGACTTGCAAAGATACGCCTAACTTGTGGCAAGTTGTACTGCATATTGAGTTGCAAAGAAGGAACCCATGGTCCTTCCATTGACCAATATGTTTGGTTATTTCTCTAAGGTGCATCAAAAGAAAAGAGCAATCATGACCTTACAGGAGCAAAATGGTTGAATTATAAAGTATTCTTGGGTTTAAAAAGTGAATGCTGAACAGCATAGATTAGATATAGAAAAGATAATATTTTTGATCTAATAATTAGTTAAGCTCTCTTCCTTAACATTTATGCATTACATGCCCACCATCTCAGCCTTCAAATAAAGGCAGCAAGGGACGGTTCACAGTGAAGATGTTAGAGTACGTCATGGGCCTGAGCCCGTTAGTCTTATGGTTTGCTTAGGGGTCAAGTAAGCCTTGCTTGGGAGTCAAGTAAACCTCTCTATATAAGGAGAGGAGATGTATCAATCTAATCAAGCAAGAATTAAGAAGGAAATCCCTTCCCTCTTGCCACCGGCCGTGGGCAAGGCCCCCGGCCGGCCCTCTCGCAGCCATCTCTCTCCCTCCCAAACCCTAGCAGCCACATAACATTTGGTATCAGAGACCTCTACGATCATGTCTTCGAGCCAGCCCACCGCCACCACCGCCGCCGCCTCCGAGACGCCGCCGGCCTCCTCCGCCGCCGCGCCCCTGCCGCCGCCCTCCACGGGCGTCGCGGCGCCCCTGGCAGATGTCGCCGGCGCCGCCCCCTCCTCTCGCAGCAAGAGCTCTCGACGGCCATCCGCGATCTCACCACTGGAGATCCGCCTCTTCCTGGCCGATCCCTACGGGCCGCCGCCGCCGGCAGCGCTGCTGCCGTGGCAGCCGACGCTGCTGCTGTTGTCGCCGCCACCCGACGTCGGGCTGCTGCAGTCCCCGCTGCCGCTGTCCATCATCTCCGGGTCGGGCCATACCTCGGCGCCGGGGGTCCCTCTTCTCCAGCAGCCGGCCGCCTTCTTCCCCACCGGGACGCTACAGCAACAGCAGCAGCTGCCGCCGCCACCAACGCCACCGCTGCAGCTGCTGTCCTCACCGACGCTGTCCCTGTCGTTCGGTGGGCAACTGCAACAGCAGCAGCTGCTGCCGTCGCCACCAACACCGCAGCAGCGGCTGCTGCCGCCACCGACGCCGTCCCTGCCTTTCGGCGGTGTGGGAGCGACCTTGGCCCCGGGCTCTACATCGACACCGCCCGGGATGCCCTTCCACCAGGTCTGTTTTCCTCCGTCGCCGTCACCGCTTCCGGCTTGGATCGCTATCCGCCACGTGTCGGCGGCGGTGAGGCTGCAAGCTGCTGCGCGCGGCCTCCTTGTGCGTCGGCGTGTGCGGGAGATGCGTGATCTGCAGCTGCAGCTCCTTCAAGTTGCGCTTCATTGCGCAACGGACCTCGATCTCGTCCGCTGCGTCGAGGATCTTGGGCGTACGGTTTCCCCCACGGGCGGCGGACATGCTGTTTTTCCCGCGGGCAGCGACCTCAAAGTCTGCGCCATCGACAGTCATTCGGCGGGGAGAAGGCATGGTGTCACCGACAGGAGCGCACCGCGTAGCACCACTGCATTCCGCCGCCGGCCGCCGCGTGGGCTCCTTTTGTCCCGCTGGTTTCCATGGGATCCAGGTGGCTGTACAGGTGCACGTCCGACGAGCGGACGGTGTCCACTTTATGTTCAGGGGTCAACAATAAAGCGTCCCAGTCCATTTCAGGTTGAGAGTAATAAAACAAGCCGAGATGTAAAAGGCTCGTTTTTAGGTGTTAGGTTTGTGTTGCGTCGAGTCATGGTTTGTTTAGGTTGCAGCTCGAGGACGAGCTGCGTGTCCAGGTGGGGTGTAGTGTTAGAGTACGTCATGGGCCTGAGCCCGTTAGTCTTATGGTTTGCTTAGGGGTCAAGTAAGCCTTGCTTGGGAGTCAAGTAAACCTCTCTATATAAGGAGAGGAGATGTATCAATCTAATCAAGCAAGAATTAAGAAGGAAATCCCTTCCCTCTTGCCACCGGCCGTGGGCAAGGCCCCCGGCCGGCCCTCTCGCAGCCATCTCTCTCCCTCCCAAACCCTAGCAGCCACATAACAGAAGATTGTCCAGTAATCACATTTTAAAACTTACAAAAATAAAACTGTTGGCAAATAACAATAATGATGTTGTTACTTGTTCGATCAATAGCACCAAAGCATGATCACTAAACACCGATTACCTGTTTGTTGTTCTGCTTGCATCAATTGAAGTTCCGATGTAATTTCTGCACAGAGAACATGTTTGCAACAGAATAAGTAAAGATTGCTAATTTAGCTATTGGCATTCAAGCTTAATATAACGACTAAAAGTAAGAAATAAATACATTGACTGCTTCTGACCAGCAGGATTGTCAGGAAGGATTCCAGTAACTAAGGGGTTATACGAAACATCCCTGGAGAGTTTATACTAAAAGTCAGAAGAGTTAAGACAGTTTAAAGATCAGGCTGCATGCAGAAAAATAATTAGAATTAGAATCACAGAATCAGAATATGAGACCATATAATTAGAATTAAAAATATCATGCCAATCTCTGTTCTTATCCAGTCAGTCATTCTTCCTAGTTTCTACAGATCATTTCAAACCCAGTGGTTCAAAGTTCCTATGTTCAATATACACCAATGACTCAGCTATTTTTCAAAAATAATTCTGCTGTGGTAGTTCCAAGTTAGGTCTGACATAAGTGACAAGGGTAGAAGTGTAATATCATGTGTATGTTAGCAGTTCAAACGGTATTTGAACTTTTTAGTCTCGGGTTATCTTATGCCTCTTCTACTCGATGTATTAGCCCTGCGGACCTTGATGCAATATAATATCCCATTTGTGCAGTCTCTCCTGACAATTAACATGGCCTCACAATTCCAGGATATGTGAGCATCCATGTTAAACATAGCGTGCAGGCTACAGGTGATAATATATATTCCATATTATAACGTGAGGACGATCTAAAAAAAAAAAAGGACATTTGATATGAATTGGTCTGATGAGAAATTGCTAAGTCCAGGACCCAGAAATAGTTGCTATTAGGAATGTCCTATGATACGCCAAATAGATGTGCATGTAAATGGTACAGAAGTTTTTGTAGAAGTTATAAAAGATGACTAGAAAGCATGTTCTCGTAAGAGGCGTTATGAAAAAGCATGATGTCTTACAAGCATTAGAATAGTACTACCTAGTCACAATGTAGTGCATATAAGAATTTTGAAAGTCAATTAGTCAAACGATGTAAAGTTTGACCAAGTTTATTGAGAACATTATCAATATCTACAACACCAAATTATACCATATGAAAATATACATCATGATGAATCTAATGGTATTTATTTGGTACTCTAGATGTTGATATTTTTCTCTACATACTTGGTCAAACTTTACATCTTTTGAATTTTTTAAAAACTTATAAGCACTACATTTTGACGAGGGAGTATGTGTCTAAGGGGCAACTATACATGGTAACCTGAATCAGAGTTAAGATTTGTTGCCCAAGGGCATCTTTTATATCAGCGCAAAAACATCCATTGAGGCATCAACCTCTGGAAACGCAGAACAAACAAACATACTTACAAAGGACGTGATGATTGAACCATTTCAGAAGGCAGATTTCCACTAAAGTTGTTTCCACCAAGATATCTAAAAGGATGAAATTTTCATTAGAGGAGTTGAACAAAAAAGAGCGAACCATCGAGTATGAATAAACCATAATGCCCTCAAATACATTTAAGTCAGCATCTGCCAATATTGACTAAATAAGTAATTATCACCGACAAACGTAACACCTAAAAGTGATAGCATATTCTCATACCAATATTGACTAATTAAGTAATTCCTGTTCTTATCAGCAGACTTTACACAACCAAAGTTCCCTAAGTGAAATAGGCATCAAATATTTGTGCTAGGCCAGACAAGGTATCTAGTATTGAGGTGATTGAGATGGCAAAGGTACAGCGCAGAACATCTTCTGCCACCTAACTTGGTAGATGCAGAGCTATGAAGAGTATGAAATTTCATAGGTGAATTACTCTATAACATGGAATTTGGAAGAAATCAAACTGTAGATTAATTGCATTGTTCCCCGACACAGTTTGCTCCATGTGCAAAAAGTTATCTAAATTTTACTTGCGAACAGCACCAAATTTATTATGCAATTAACCCTTAATACAAATGCTTTGAAGGTGTTACATCACACAAGGATTGTAAATATGTAACTACAACTTACAGGCTTGAATTCTTATATGTAAGCAATAGTCCTAGTGAGCCTGATATGTTGTTTGATCCCAAATCTCTGCAAATACAGGGCATCCAAAAAGTTCAGATAACTACGAAAGACTAGTAGATTATATGGACAAAAAAAATAACATTATGGATTCTACTTTTCAACAATATAAGGAGATCTATTTCATGACATAGCTTCCAGTGCTGAATATTGTAGCAAAGCTGAGAACAAGATAAAGTAGATGTGACTGTATAGTGAATTGACATTTTATTACATCCAGGTCTTCCATTGCGCTGAGAAAAAATGTTCAAAATCATTTCGAAAGATCAATTAAAACATTAGAAACACCCAATTTAAAATATTCGGGTAACCTAACAACTACGAACCACCATGGCAATGGTAGAAGATACAAAAGAAAGGCATGTATAAGAACTGTTCGTAGTGTTCCACTTTTAAAACTAATAATAGCTTGTTGATAATTGACAATACTATCTGCAGAACTGCAGATAGATGGTAATAGGCTAATAGCATCATATAAAAACAGGCTAAGAAAAACTATATTTGCAGCTATAGTAATATTACAAACAGTAGCATCCCTAGTATAGGACAACTGTTGCAGAATATCCCAAAGTACAAAGTCATAATAATATGAATCATAGCTCGACAAAAGAATTGTCTTCAAGTAGAAGTGTTTTAGATTACCCACAGGTATGTTAGATTGGGCAATAGATTTGGGAGCCTATTAGGAAGTTCGCCAGTGATTCCACATTTTCTCAGTGATCTGCTTAACAAAAAAAAACTGCCGTAAGCAAATATACTAATTATGAAAGCAAGGTATAGTTCGGCACAATAGTTGCATACATACAATGTTGTAAGATTTGTCCAATTTCCTATGAAATCAAAAGTAGAATTCCGACCATCAAGATCACCAAGCATCCTGTAAGGAAATCCATGTTAAATGTAACACTATAAATTGTATTTATTAACAGAAATCACATTTGTGTGGCTTCTAAGAAGTCATATGACACCATGATTTTTTGTTCATGATGGATGATAACTTCTCCAGATTAGATGACCAAGGATTGAAGGCATTTTTACTCTTATATTAATCCCTTAGCAGTATGAAATTGATAAACAAAAATGAGCACAGTGCTGCATTCTTCAATATTTAATAAAAGAAACCATTAAAGCGACTTACAGCTTTTCCAGATTGATCAAATTAGAGAAAATTTTTGGAATAGGTCCTTGAAGTTTCATCCCATATATTCTCCTAGGAAGACAATTGCATTAGCTTTCCAAGATTGCAAAAGTAAGAAGAAGCTGTGCCTAATGAAAAATAAACCAAGTACTGATGCGTACAAGTCTGTGAGATTGGTGAAGTTCGCAATAAATTCTGGAAGCGTCCCTTCAATGTAATTATCGAACATCCATCTGCACAAGAAATTGCAAGATCATGTGATCTTTCTTTTCCAACAAGACACTATGTAATATATTGCTCTGCAGGTTTTCTTTAAATACGGAGTAGTTTTTTACTTGCTATATGAGAAAGTAAGGGAAATGGCGCATACATACAGGGACTGGAGACTCCTCAAACCTGAAGATCCATTAGGAAAAGACCCATTGAGTTGATTGTTGTTGAAGTGCCTAGCTAAGTGAAGAGCATACAATCAGCTATGAGAATATTAGATGCCTTTGACGACAGATAACAATGAGTACTGACAGAGGTCTGCATTATGACTATTTTTTGCATAGAGATAGGATGCTCATTCACTTGTTCAGCAAGATGAACTTTCAATGCACATATTCCAATTACAGAAAAACTTATCAATGAGGTTCTAAAAAAAAATCACAATCTCGGTAGTAAGGAGAAGTAAAAGGTTTTGTAATCACCATGTTTCCAGTTTGGAGAGATTGGCGATTCCTGGAGGTATTTGGCCACTTAAGTTGTTGTTGCTCAAATCCCTACAAAAGGAAATGGTAAGTGACTATCAATTTTGTATCACTCAACAAGTGTAACAAATTCTGTAGTACTGAGGATGCGCAATAGAGTAGATAAGAAAACACTAGTTATTTCAAAACATTGAACATTTTTGTTGAATACGTGGATACATTGTTTTGTGCACATACGCCTAATCCTTTCTGTAATTATGCAGGGCCAGTCAATCATTATGCTGCAGCAACAAGCTGCTGGGACTTGTATTTCAATAACTCTTATATGTTATGAAAAAGTTCAAGATAAAGTTAGACATGAGTTTTCAAGTATGTATCTAAAATTTAAGATATCAGTAGTCAGAGTTTGGAGGTTTAGTTCCACCATGTGATAAAACAACAAGTATTCCATAGGTACATCGAGTAGTATAATGCTCAATGCAACCAAACACCGCATATCTCTAATCTTAGGGCAGGTGAATTTTCTTCCTAGAGTAAGCAGTTTCCACAGTATGAGCTATCAATGCCAGGACTCACAGAGATACCAGCTCCGTCAAGTTGAAGAGCGCTGGGGGGAAGTCTGTCAGGTTCCAGTAGCCAGTCACGTTCCTGCATCGTCCCAGAGCCAAATCGTTAGTCCACAAGCGCAGACGGAATGAAAAACAACACTGCAGATGCCTCGGGAAGTCAGGCGAGCGAGAGAGCGAGGAAGACGGTGCGCTTACAGGTGCGTGATGCGGCACGGGAGGAACAAGACGTCGCAGCTGCAGTTGATTGACGCGTTCCTCGCGAGGGACCCAAACCAGACCTTCTTCAGGCACGGGTCCTCCGGCGGCGTCGTCGTCGCCGTCGCGGCATATCCGAGACCCCACTGACGGAACACCGCGCTCAGGGCAGCCGCTGCGATAGGGAACGGGAGGAGAGATCTGTGAGACGGCGCGCGTTAGCTTCGAATTCGGTGACGGGGGCGGGAGACCAGTTACCGTCGGAGGCGCTGGTGGGCTGCTGCGGCGGCGGCGGCGGCGGCGGCGGGACGAGCTGGGCGGCGGCGACGGCGAGGCCGGTGAGCGCGAGGAGGAGGAGGAGGGGAGCCATGGGCGTGGGGAGGTAGCGGTTGACTTGCGGAGGAGGGGTGGGAGCATTGGGGGGAGGCTTGAGGTTTTGGGCTGAGTTTGACCTGGCGGCGTTGCGCGTGTCTGAGAGCTGACCGGAGACGAGGTCGTGGTGACCAGGTCTGGGGAGACGACGGCTTACCTACCTCGGGGAGAGGAGAGCGTGATGGGGGAGCTCCGGCCAGCGGCGGCGGGAGATGCGGCGGATCGGCGGCGCTGGTCTGAGTTTTGAGCAAGCACACCTGCAAAACGTGGGGGGAATGAAAGCGCGTCTGCTCTGTAAATGAGTCATAGCTTGCCGAATCAACACTTTGAAATCAGAGTTTCGAAACAAATACGAGTAGAATTATTAACGTCTCTGGCTAATGAAATTTCACAGAACCCAAAACTTTTTTTTTTTGAAGTGCAGAACCCAAAACTTGATTGGATCATTTTATCTCCATCTCCATCTCCATCTCCATCTCCATCTCCACTACTTATAAAGGCAAAAACTTTGTAGGAAAATTAAATCTCGGCCGTCAATCTGCCTACATCCTACGATCCAGAATCGTTTGTTCTCCCCTCTTCGCCCACCCGTGAAATTTACATTCCTCCCATCGTTCAGTTACACCCTCCTCCTTAGATCCGGAAATTATCTCCACTACTTATCTCCACTACTTATAAAGGCAAAAACTTTGTAGGAAAATTAAATCTCGGCCGTCAATCTGCCTACATCCTACGATCCAGAATCGTTTGTTCTCCCCTCTTCGCCCACCCGTGAAATTTACATTCCTCCCATCGTTCAGTTACACCCTCCTCCTTAGATCCGGAAATTACGTTGCAAACAGCCCACGCGGGCTGCAAACCATCCTCCTGGCGAAGCAGACCTAGCCGCTGCAGTTCCTCGAGGAGCTTCGCCAGGAGTGCCACGTTTATCAGATCGGAATCAGGCTGAGAATGGGGTGAGATCCGCACTAAACGCGCCCCCAGCCTGCCAAGGAGATCATCTCACGGACCCGCACCATTCTGAGAATTATCGGAACCCCTCACCACCACCGTTGCAGGAGATCAGCACCTACGCGACGCGCCATCCGCCCACACGTCGCCGCGAAGCGCCTCCCGCCACTGCGCATCGCCCTGTCGCGAAGTGACTCGACCCAAGCCAATCACAAAAAGATTCCGGTAACTGTGTCCTGCTATGGACATTGATTTATTCAAATTGAGTATGTTGGAGATGGGGAGGAACGGAACGTCTTGCAGATGACGGACCTAAACCTGATGGACAAGACGCTGGGATGTGGTAGGTGCTATGTGCAGATACAAGAATCAAATTGTGATTGCAATTGGTTCAAGTACGCAATCCTGATTTTTTGTGTGTTTTTCTTGTAGAATTAATGTATGGAGAAGACGGCCAGTCCATCGACCACATCCTGATCGTGTGCAAGGACGCCTTGGCATTCTTTGTTCACAATCTCACTAGCCTGTGCACACTCAACAAGCTAATACCAAGATCAGCTTCACATCCTTTTAGGCTTAGAGAACTAATTCCGAGTTCATTGGATTTTTTCATCACTAAGAGCTTATTGGTACTTTTAATTTTGTTTCTGCGGTATTATATATTGGTACGAGAGGGTTAAGCAAATGGAATAAGGTTGTTGCATTGCTGTATTTTTTCTTCGGCTATTTTGATTTTATTCCGTGCATGTTTGCTCTCTCTGATACTAAAGCTGGATCAGTGGGAAAATTATGGAAATTTTGATCATATGCTTTTTAGTAGTGCTCTAGCTAAATAACGGACATTCTTCAAGGTTCTTGGCACTGTACTGAATATAATTCTGTTTTAAGCTTCTTAGCAGACGTTTATGCCAATCCTAATTGCAATGGACCATTGTCCAATCCTACAGCTGCAACTAAGTTTGATCACTCCGTGAAGCTTACTCTTCAGATGCAATGGACCATTTTTAAAGAGGTACTAAATTTTATAACAGTACCTTGTAATTCAAAAATGTGATTGACTTTTTTGTCTTTGTTGGTTATTTTGCATGCTGTAATGTTTTTCTGTTGTAGGTTTCACATGATTTTTCTTATTTGAACTTGATAATTTATATATAGTACGTTTTCTATCAGTAATCTTGATCTTTAAATAGCTTCTGTTTCATAAACTTGTCACTGGCATGCTAATTTTTCTGCGGTTAGATATATTTATTAAGCATTTACACTATCTCTGTAAGCAAGTTGCTCACCATCATATTTTGTGAGTAATCACATTGGATACTGTGAATTATGCGGCTACACTTTATTTCTACTCAGCTCTCCTGATAAGAACTACTTTTCTTTTGCTTGTGTTGAGGTGATATCACATAACACGTTTTCTATGTCGGCACACATTGCCTTATAACATATATAAACTGAGGCAGATTGACATACATCCCCAAGCCATATTGTTAACAGTTTATTATTCTTCCTGATTTTGTTTGCGAGCATTATTATCGTGGATAAAAATTTATGTACTAATTGTCTGATTTTGATATATTGCTGGTGATCTGTTATTTTCCATTAAATATTGGCTAAAAGCACTATATGTTGTTCAGCGGTATTGCAAGTTCGCTAAAAGAAGTGGGCATTGATCAGAAGAGATCAGGGTAATATCAAGGTAGAACTGTAGGAGCTTCACATTTCCTATTTACCATGGTGTCAGACATCTTGATTGTCTCCATAAGATTATAGTTTAGAATAACTAAAATTATATACTCTACTAATCCTCGCGTATAAATCAACAAATTGGCATGAAATACGAAAATGACTTTAGATTTTTGTCTACAGCTATTCTTCTATTTCAAAATGGTGTTTCATTGATTTTTGTCTTATATGTGTTGATTGCATGTTTTCTGAAATTTCAGTTTTTGAACCATGTGATCAAATCTATGCTAATATACTGACATTCTGCCTGATAGATGAATGGGATTTTATTTTGATAGCTCATGCGGGTGCTTGCTTGTTCTCGAGGCGCTGCATCGAGCTGGATACCCTGCATCTTAGCAGAGCAGGGGGAAACATAAAGAAGAAACTCACAACGATGCTAGAATTGTCATCATAATTTGATAGAATATTTTTAGCTAAATGTCAGAAATATTGCTGCCATATCTCTCAATCAGCGGTAGTGTTTTAGCAATGTATTCGGAACTATCACAAGTGCTCAGTCTAATAGTAGTTTGCCTAGAAACAGACATGAGGATGTTATTTTTATAGTCCATGCATTCAGTGTGCTCGGAGCTGATGGTCGTAACACATGCTTAGAGCTGCCTTTTAATGGAGTGGAATTAGCAGCGAATAGCTTGGAAGTGCATGATATATGCAGTTTTCTAGCATTTCCATATGAAAAATTTGTGTATCTGGGCTTTGGATTAAGGATATGTAGTTAGTGACTATAATTATTTTTTTGGTATTGGGGAAGATCTATGATGTTTCATGATAGCCGTTACTAATTTACCATTGCTAATTTGTATGGCTAAATTCATATTAGTCGAGACGTGCATTGCACGTGCAAGCTTACTAGTCAATGGAAATTTTACCACATGACGGTGTAGCATTTTCTAAAACACGCCGCCTAATTATGTATTTGCAAGGTATTATTACATTTCCATGACATATTTTCCACAGCACACCGCATGGCAAAAAACGTAACGATTCACACATTTGCCTGAGATGGCCATGCTATGACTGGTTTTGAGGATAATGTACCAAACATTTCATTTTAGCCCATGGTGACCTCCTCGCCGTCTACTTCTGGGCGGTTTCGAAAGAAGCAAGCAGGGCAGCCGCCGCCTCCTTCTGGGCGGATTCAAAGGAGGCAAACAGGCCAGCCTGCTCGACACTCGTTGGCGGGTGGCCTAACTCCTCCTCACCGAATTCATCTACGTCGTCGTGTACATGTCCTCCTTCTCGCTGCCATGCGCTCAGCGGGAACCGTTTTGCTCGTGACAATGAGCTTGGCCCGCGTGGTTTGCATCCAACAAGGCATGATAGGGAGAAGGAGAGGGCATCGGAGAAGGGGAGGGGGCGGGTGCATCTGCGTTTAAGGTGAAAGGACGAGACCGCGTGGCACGGCCTTTTAAGCTGGTGGCCGGGTGATAAACACCTTATGTGCTCTAGAAAAACCATCTGCTTATAATTAATCTCACCATAAACCTCCACCAAAAAAATTAGGCATTACACATTAGGCATCTTTACTTTTTTTAACACGTTAGGGCTCTTTACTAAGATATTCAAGAATATGTTCTCTCTCTCGCACACACAAAAAGCACACAACACTTTGCACATGTTCTTCCTTTAAGCAGAGGCTGGCTGCTTACACACAAACAAAACATTTTTGTGTGTAACTTTATAAAGTTTCATGCAAGCTATCTAGTCAATCTATTATATAGAATACTTAGCAATAGAAAAAATGTTAACTAAAGGTAAAATAAGAACATGAAAACGTCGCAAATGTTAATAATGCCAGTGTTGGCAAAACTAATATATATCGAGTATTGAGTACTGATTATACATGTGATGCCTCCATGCTCATGCTAAGTGGCAAGTACAAAAGATAAACACAGCGGCAAAACAAGGATTATCCATCATATGATCATACTACACATGATCCCCATAATTACACTCTCTTGGTACAGGAAGAATAATACGAGCCAACTCTGGACAGGTGTTATTACCATATTTTCTCGGTATCTACTTATCTCCTGCCAAAGGAGATGAGATGCCTTATTTACGACTGCTTTGCCCGCCTTCTGTCCCTCGTTCACAGCTGCTTCTTCGCCAGAGTTTTGTTTTGCTCAATGTATGGGTAGACTCTCTGGTACTGCAATATCCCCCAAACAAGGTGCCTCCAAGAAAACTCAGGCCACAGAGGGTCTGGGTTCTGGAGATGGCTAAACGTAGTCTGCCATAGAAGGAAATTGCTCAGCCGAGTCTCGCCCGATGTACGGATCACAATGTCTGGATCGGGGCAGCCAGCGGTGTACATATGGCGATCCAAATCAGCCACTGAGATGTCTGAATGTGTGCCACCATTAGCAGTGAGGCCATTGCAGCTGCCAGTGTGCTGTCCCTGTATCATGTCCCTCCGCTCTTTGCAGAGCTCGTTGACAGCATTGGCAATCTCAGAAGTCGAGTTGTACGGCATGCAGACAGAGAATACCAATCCTGTGTTTTGGGCAGTGCTCGCCATCAGCTTCTGAGCTGCCAGCCGCACTGGTTCGGTAAGCATGTCCAGGCTCCCCCAGAAGTTGATCTTGCAGTTAAGCTTGTTGATGACATTTCTGTTCTCCAACAGCTCATTGATCTTTTCCTCCATTAACTCCATCAAGGTTTGCACCTCAGCCGGGCCCCGTTTAAAATTGTCGATGCTAAAGGCATAAACCGTAATATATTTCACGCCCATTTCGTGGCAGTAGAGAAGACTTGCCATTAGAGCAGAGAAACCCACCCTATGGCCACTGCCTTCCTTGATACTTCTGGATTTAGCGTATCTGCGGTTACCGTCCATGATAAAAGCAATGTGCTTAGGCATTGGGCCATAGGATAGGACAGCTATGACACACTTGCGTAGAAAATTCTGCAGACTTTCGAGAACACCAGTTGCAATGATCTCATCAGGCTTCTTCTCGTTCAACATCTTCGGATCCTAGACCAACACGATAAATGTTACTCATCAGTGCTTTTACCAGGTGTCATAAGAAAACGGATATGTTCAAGAGAGGGAAAAAAGGGCCAGAGCCGTTTGAGGATCTTTACATGGCTAATGAGTGAATCGAGCATTTCCACAGGGAGGAATTAACCACCGATGCACCAAATCAAAGCTGCAAACAAGAAAACTGCATAAGATTTAAGACTTGCTTGCGTGGGAAAGGGGGGGGGGAGGTGAATGTTTACCATCAACAAATGAGTGCGAGATTTACATAATCTACCACTAGCACTACAGAGTTAAGCAACATTTGCAGCAGGAAAAAAAATGCAGAGATCACGCTCCCCCAGCAATTGATCGATTATGCTTCTCCAAGGATGTATCAACAGGCTAGACAATCACCCAGCATATCAGAACCGACATTCTTGAGAACAAACGAGACACTGTCTTGGACTATCAAATACTAGATCCTGCAGAACAAATGGAACTGGGACAGAAACACGGAACTCCAGATTCACCGCGACAGGTTTCAGTTTGTCCAAAGATTGGCTAAAGTAACTTGGCTACCTATCGAAATAAGACAGCATGTAAACAGCCTCAGGAGCAGCTCTTTTTATTCCCTGAAACGAGCTTACTTACATAGCACAACGCACAGTATTTTGCTTCGCCTGATGAAATTCCAACACTTCCTTGTTGTTGATGTGAGCACTTTCCCAGAGCCCTATTTAATAAGTGGCAGAGTCTACAAAAGGGTGGTTAGACAGAAGCTTCAAGGTTCTTCCTACTACCCAGCTACAAAGCTGCTAAAGCAGCACCCGTAACAAGCAAGATCGGGTAGCCAGAAGCTGCCCAGGAGGAACATGTTCAAGGTCAACTAAACCGCCCTCCAGACACGCACGCTGCATACATCTGACCCTCACGGTTATTCCGTCGAACATATGGCGGGCAAGCGAACAAGCAAAGCAACAGCTACCACCCGGCCCGTGGGAGAGACTTGTTTCAGCTTACCTGCGTGATCGGTGTCCGGGGACGGAGGAGGGACGCCACCGGGACCTGGGAGGCGAGCGGCGGCGGACGGACGAGTGGCGCAGGTGGGCAGGATAAACTGCAGCCTGCAGGCGATTCTTGTAGAAGCTCGGTGTCCGGATGAGAAGGACAGGGAGTGAATGTGTGGCAGTTGGAATCTCGTCCGGACGAGAGGGGCGGCGGAGGAGGTGGGGGGCGGCCGGACGGGAGGCGGGCGGCGTACCACGGAGGCGGACTCCGGCACCTCGCGAAGATTCTTTGTGGTTGGCACTGGGATGGGCGGCACTGCGCGGCACGATGAGTGGTTGGACTCGTTTGCCTGGGAGGCCACCGGGAACCGGTGAGCTCGATAGGACACGTACGATAGTGGGTGTCAGCTTTTTATTGGCCGTGCCACGTACTCTATATGAGTTGATGCGCAAGAGAAAAACGTGCGCACGAAAGAAGTCGCGTTTGAAAACGAAGATGTTCACAAGTCCGATCTTCTCTCGTACAAAAATCTAAGCAATGAAAGATGTTCGTAAGTGTACTTTCCTGTTTGGAAATATAAGTGTCGAAGATTTATCTAGATTTATATGTATTTAGACGTATTTTCGTGATGAATACAGACAAACATGGCTGGGCGTTTAGGATTTCCTGAAATTTCAGGTCGGGAATTTCAGGTTTCAAAATTGACTCACGAAATTTATACAGAACTTGATTAATTACTGGATGCCAGCACGGAGCCCATCTATCAGCCGATCCATGTCATGTCCTATAGTAAGGGCTTTTCCACCAGTCCGATACAAACAGATTTAAAGAAGGACGTGGCTAGGCAGCATCCACCCCATCCGGGTGCTCCTTTTCGAACCTAGCACTCGTTTAAAAAAGGAAAGGCCCCACGTCCAAAAATGGAAAGTTTATGACAACTCATAGAAAATTGCCCCGTAATCACCACATGTGCGTTTATTTTCATGCGAAGAAAATTTTAAAAAGTCATAACTTTTAAACCGTAAGTCGGAATTGCATTCCATTTTTCCGTTGGACCTCTCGCGACAAGATCTTCGAAACTAGATCCCATTTGTATATATTTTAACAAACTTTTTTTTTGAAAACCAACTTAGTTGTTACGGAAAAGCAACTTAGTTGTTACGAAAAACCAACTCAGTTAGACACGGTGATACATAAGTTCACGATAATGGAGCCCAGCTTCACCATATTAGTTCTAGCCAAAACAGTACTAGTGATACACAATTTACGTGTGGTGCTAGCAGACTTAGGGATGGTGCTAGCAGATTTAGGCGTGGTGTTAGTCAACTTAGTACTAGTAGTAAGCAACTTTAATACCGTGATAGCCATTCCCTTTGTAGGTAAATTACGCAAGATGCAACTTCACATATGGGGTATGAAACTTAGCACTAGGAGTATACAATTTAGCAATAATGGTTATGAAACTTAACACTACGATGTATGCAGCTTAGAAAAGTAAACAACTTAGGGGTAGTTGTATGCAACTCCATGAAGAAACTACCCAACCTTACAAGAGTGATGCTAGCCGACTTAATACTACCAGTATGTGGCTTAGGCACGTTGATAGGCAAGTTCACTATATTGCTGTATTTTGTAGGCAACTTAGTTTTCTAGATACTCAACTCAACAATAACAATCCGCAACAATAATACCAATATAATCGTTGGCAAATTGGTTTTCGAGGTAGCCAAATTAGTACCAACAATATACAAGTTCATATATAAAATAATGTGCAACTTAGATGCATTAGTAGACAATTTCACGACAATGGTGCGCTACTTCACAACAAATTGTTCGACATGATTTTATACATGGCAATATAAGCATGCAAAATTGTAGTTGAGTCCAAATGCCAATAATTGTTTGCATGACACTAAGCAAGAAAGCTACGAGTATTCATGATGCATCCATATATATGAGGCAGGCCATTAGATGGATCGATGGCATGCATGAGTGAGGCTCGCGGCCGGCTCGTCAGGCAGCTAGGACAAGCGCCGCGCGGGTCGTACGTATATGTACGTGATGTAACGATGAATACACCTCAGGTCAGTTGATGGATTTTATATGAATATGAGTCCAGCTGGCCTATCGTGTATCACGCGTGTACGAGTCAGTTCGGCCAGGTCCATCCGGCAGACGTGTTTCATATGTATACGAGTCCAGCCGGTCTTAACTGATCGAATCGATCGGCCGGAGGTGCCTCGTACGTATACGCATCTTCCAGGGAGGAGTCCTCGGGTAGTATTTTGCCCCGATGGATTCTAGAAGCAGAGCAGATAGATTTTTAAACAGCAGATAACATACGTGCTCGCTACGAAAGGAATTAAGCTGGCGCAGATTGGGAGTTTGTTCCGGAAATCACGCCTGTGATCTTATCTTGACGCTGGGCTGGCCGCCTATAAATAGAAGAGGTCTATGCGTCAACAAGGGAGAGGAAAAAAGAGGCAGAAGACACGCACGGAGAAATCGAAGAGAAGACAGACAGGAGAAGAAACCCAGCTAGCTCTCGTACACGGCCGAGACGAACTCATCCATCTCCATACATCCATCAAGCCAGGAGCAACGTACAGGTCAGGAGAAAGATCGGGGAAGGACATGGAGGCGAAGCTGTCGTTTTCGCATGGTGAGAATCATGGCTGATATAGTCAGCCTCTCTCCCTTCTTCTCTCTTCATGCAGCATACACGCCGACCGGTGCCGCTTCGTCCTCATCTTGCACGACCATGGACGGCAGCAAAGTACACGCGCCGGAGCTGCCGGCGCGCAGCCCGTTGCCATCTACATAGCACCACGAACCAGGGCCAAAACAACTATGCCAAGGCGCCGCAGGTGTGCAGCCCCTCGCGGCGAGCTTCATGGAGCTCGTGCGACTGCACCGGCAACGGCGTTCAGGTGCTCCGCTCACGGAAGACCTACACGCGACTCGGTGCTAGGCGTACAGGAACAACCCGGCGCGGCGTACAGGTTTCCGCACGCAGGTTGTTCACGACGTGTATAGGTGCAGCTCAGCTCGGACACGGAGCACCCTCGACGGACATGAGCATGCAGCTCCGTTGATGGAACCGGTGGACGGCGGCGTACAGGTTGGCGCGTCAGGCTGTTCACCGAGGGCAGGTTCAGTGCATCTCAGCAGGCGGTGTACAGGTCCAGCGCGGCACACTGGAACGGTACTTGGCGTACAGGTGCAGCCCCGGGAGCTTGACGTACGGAGCTCCGCGTTCAGATGCAGGAGTTGACGCGGCTGCGCTACTATATCCATGTCTCGGCGCCGCGTGCTTTCGTCGCCATATACCTCGTATGGCTAGATGTGAGCACGTACACGATGACAATAGCATCAGCAGCAAGTGGCGACACAAACGACTGGATCAGTTCGGTGTACACGGATGATGCTATGTACAACCCTGCATAGATTGGTGGACAGGTGCAGCTCCACGACGACGTACAGGTTCAGCTCGGCCTCGCATGCATGAGACTCAGCAGTTGACGCAGGCGGCTCGACGCTGGCGCACACGGGCTACTTCCGATGCACACAAGCCGCTCTAGGTGTACAGGTGCATGTCGGCGTACAGGTACATGAGCGGACGCGTATTCAGCCGCCATCGCTGCTGCCATGGCCCCAGCTGAGCACGTAGCAGCGGAGCAAGGGTGCGTCCAGGTGGACAGGTACAGCGGCCGGCAGCAAGGCGGCGTCGCTTGGGCATCTCGCCGCTGTGCGCTGGTCTCGCATGGCAAAACCAACATGAACATGAAAGATGCTGGCTCGCGTGCGTGGCCAACACGTGCATGAGCTGCTATGCTCTCCACGTCCATGTTGCTTCTGATGTACAGGTTGCTGCGGTGTTGCTCCGCTGGACGGCGCCCCGACACGACTCTACCGCGACCTCGTGAGACGGCGCCCAAGCTGCGCCGACTGCCGTGTACACGGCGTCGGACCTAGTCACGGCGCCGACCACACCGGCCATGCCGACATGAGCGTGTGTTGGTTTTTACACCGACGCCGGTCTCCTGATAACAATACTCTCGCGAGGCGTACCCCTTGCACACCCCGACGATGCCGCTAAGTCGTTAAGAAGTCCTAGCTAACCGGACTGCATCGTGCTACTTCAACAACACTCATCATCGCCGCTCAAGACCGACGAGGCGCGACGGCGAGGGCGGGCGAGGCCGCAGCACAGGCCACGCTTACGGCGGCGCGTGTACCGACGAGGACACGGGCTCTGCCGCTGCCCACACAGATCTTCACCACCATCATATTATGCATGCAGGACGTGAAGCGAAGACGACGAAGACGACCACACGGCTTAATCGGAGGTGTCTCGCGGCGTAACCCGCGGGAGTAATTAACCGGGAGCCTCCCGAGGCCCCGGGAATCGAGAGGCCGCAATCGCCCTAGTCGGGCTGGCCGCGCTAGTAGGCCACGGAGCGCAACACATGGGAATTGTATTTGTTATCTATATGATTAATGAAATACTGTTCCCGCATTTCTTTTGTTTCTTTGTGTATCATTATACACTGGCACGCCCGCGTCTTTCTTTCATTTACCGATCCCCGGCGCGCATGAGAGAGACAACGCCCTTCCGCCTTACACGCGGGAGTCGTGCCGTACGTTTTTCTCGTGTCAAACAAATTGGCACGCCCGGTGGGAAGGAGCGAGTTCGTGGTATGGCGGAGAGTGTGGAAGGTTCTGCAAAGAAGATGATGAAGAGGCGTCGGAGAAGCTTTCTTCGTCATTGTGGTCGTCGTCCGTGTCCTCCTCTCCGGCTGACCCATCCGTCACACTTCGAAGTGCAATGGACTTTAGTCGTGTGCTGGGTCCAGGTCGACTCGCTACCTGCAAAAGTTCATCTCGATCCAGTGGAAGTCTCGAGGTTATGTCGGTGTAGTGACGCGGTGATATATCCGGATGATATCCCGAGTCTCCATCGGAAAGTGAGCCCTTCCCGATCATGATAGGAAGACATGGGGCAGTCGATCTTGCTCCCTCCTCTGACGTGGATGTGCTTGACTTCGTCCCTGCATCGACGCCCTTGAACCATGAGCGTACATGGCCAAGACGCGGTAGGAACGCCATCTTGAAGTCCGCCTTTGGGTTTGGGACGATCTCCTCATCTGAGGGATAGTCGAACTCATGGGTGACTTGGGGAGGCTTCCATTCTTCATTTTGCTCTAGCCGTGGGCGCACTGCTACAGTGCCGCACAAAGCGAGGTTCTTCTCTGAAGACACCTTCTCCTCTTCACCAATGCCTGAAGTTCCTCGACGGCAACGGCACACAGCAACGCATCATTGGCAACACCAACCCCTACACCGTCCAGGAGTCACATCATGCAGATGCGAAGTACTACTTCCCCGTCGAAGATAGCGACCGGAAGATGGGGCGTACAACACCAGCGGTTGACGTTTTAGTCAAACCAGGTGTCACATCCGAAGCGGAGACAAGGCGCCTCATCATGCCGTGTTCTCCGGCCGACGTACAGGGCGCTTCCTCCCGGAGTCGCAAACATGCTGGGCGTAGACGATCTTCCTCAACAGCGCAACATCAATTCAAGCACTCCTTCCCGCCGGGGCGGGAGGTTCTACTCCAACCTCGCTGGGGGCAGGCTCTTCGACACCTACCTCATCGGCACCGTTACTATTGAAGGCGAGATTACCATCACCGACAACAATCACATTGAGGTCGACCACGGCGCCTTCAAGCGAGACTACCACATCCTCATCGACTTTGGCGCACCATGAGCCCGGTTGTTTAACTCTTGGAAGCTCTGCAGGTGCCCAGATGAACTCAAAAGTGCCTATCGGCAGCAGTGATGCGCCGGCGCCCATCACGCTGCGGGCACGCGGCGCCCGAAAGGACGAGCACATGCCCGCGCAAGGAGGGGTGGTTAGGAGAAGAATACAAGAAATGGAGGAAGTCGCAAGGGGAGCTCAAGGCATGCAGCCCCCGTCTCTTTACATATCTATGACTTCCCCATTGGAGGTTTGGGCTATCCCAAGTTTGTCTGGGTCTAAAACCCAAACCATTTTCTATAAAGTTCCGCAGGTACAACATTGTGATTCTATATTTGAACTTCCTCAACCTCGCGGTGATACAGAAGAAGCGCTATCCACTATGAAGGCTGAGCCCAAGATGGCTCGCTTGATGGAGAAAGCCGGCTTTACTCTTCAGCGAAACAACAGAATACCCCCACCACCCGCGGTGTGCTAGGAGTGGTGGAGGCAAGCAGAAGATCTCATCAAAAGGAAGCACAAGGCTCGTCCCAAGTTCGGGCTTGGCTACATCAACCTCGAAGGATCCGACGAGGAGGAGGAGGGCTCACGAGTCACTTGCCATGCTACTTTTGTCTCTTCAGGGGACGACGCTGAAACTTCACATCGCGGTCTTCACCGACAAAGCTACCGCAACGGTGAGCCATCGGAGGTAGAAGAGGAGCTCGGGTCCACATCAGCTCCACCAGAGTTAGAAGATGGTGGACAACCCACCGTCGACGAGCTCGTTGAAGTCAACCTTGGGACGGAAGATGACCCACGCCCAACTTTTGTTAGCGCCACGCTAACGGAAGAGGAGCGAGAAGGCTATCGATGCTTTCTGATGGAGTACAGGGATTGCTTTGCCTGGAACTACAAGGAGATGCCGGGCCTTGACCCTCGTGTCGCCACTCACAAGCTGGCGATTGATCCATATCACCGTCCGGTCAAGCAACCTCCGCGACGCTTACGTCCAGAGTTTGAAGACCAGGTCATCGCCGAGGTAGACAAACTTATCCTTGCAGGTTTCATCAAGGAGGCCAAATACACCCGGTGGCTCGCAAATATCGTGCCCGTGGAGAAGAAGAATGGTCGGGTACGGGTCTGCCGGGACTTCCGCGACCTAAACCGAGCATGCCCCAAGGACGACTTTCCCTTGCCCATCACGGAGATGGTCGTCGACTCCACCACGGGCCACGGCGCACTGTCCTTTATGGATGGTTCGTCCGGCTATAATCAGATCAAGATGGACCCAGAAGACGCCATCGACACCGCGTTCAGGACCCCGAAGGGTAACTTCTACTACACCGTCATGCCATTCGGCTTGAAGAATGCAGGTGCAACATACCAACGCGCCATGACGTACATACTCGGAGACCTCATCCATCAGTCGGTGGAATGCTACGTCGACGATATGGTGGTCAGGACCAAAGAACGCCAAGATCACAAGGAGGACCTGCGGGTTGTCTTTGAGCGTCTACGTCGACACCAGCTCAAGATGAACCCGCTGAAATGCGCCTTCGCCGTGCAATCAGGGCTCTTCCTCGGCTTCATCGTACACCACCGAGGCATAGAGATCGAGCCCAAGAAGATCAAGGCCATCCTCAACATGCCACCACCCTGCAATCTCAAGGAGTTGCGGGCCTTGCGAGGAAGCTAGCATACATTCGTCGTTTCATCTCCAACCTCTCCGGACGCATTCAGCCCTTCTCAAGCCTTATGAAGAAAGGAGCTCCGTTCGTATGGGATGAAGCTTGTCAAAGAGGCTTCGACGACATCAAGAGGTACTTGCTTAGTCCACCCGTCTTGGCAGCTCCCGTAAAAGGGCGCCCCTTATTCCGTACATTGCAGCGCAGCACCGCTTCGATAGGCGCTCTACTCGCTCAACACAATGATGAAGGGAAGGAGGTGGCTTGCTACTACCTAAGCCGCACCATGGTGGGTGCCGAGCGGAACTACTCCCCAATAGAGAAGTTATGCTTGGCGCTAATTTTCTCCTTGAAGAAGTTGAGACACTACATGCTAGCGCTGCAAATCCAGCTCGTTGCAAGAGCGGACCCTATAAGGTACGTACTAAGTCAGCCTGCGTTGATGGGGCGACTAGGAAAATGGGCGCTCCTCATGATGGAGTTTGACCTAACCTTTGTCCCCCAGAAAGCGATCAAGGGGCAAGCCTTGGCAGATTTCCTTGCAGCGCACCCCGTCCCGGAGGACTCCCCGCTCATCACCAACCTTCCTGATGAGGAGGTGTTCACCGCCGAGCTCGAAGGTCCATGGGAGCTCTACTTCGACGGTGCTTCCCGTACGGAGGCCAATTCGGACGGAACCCCAAGACGAAGAGCCGGCGCAGGACTGGTGTTCAAGACTCCACGAGGGGAGGTGATGTATCACTCCTTCTCCCTTCTCAAGGAGGAGTGCTCTAACAACGAGGCGGAGTACGAGGCACTCATCTTCGGCCTCCTCCTGGCTCTCTCCATGGATGTCCGTTCTTTACGGGCCTATGGAGATTCCCAGCTCATCGTCAGGCAGGTCAACGGAATCTATGAAGTACGCAAGCCTGAACTGGTGCCGTACTACAATGCGGCCCGGAATCTCATGGGGAAGTTTCTCCAGGTTGAAGTTCTCCATGTGCCACGAAGCGCAAATGCGCCTGCGCACGCCTTGGCGAAACTAGCTGCAGCACCGGGTGCTTCCGGATGATAAATCCATGCGGGTGACGGTCGAAGAAAGGTGGCTTCTTCCCGCTGTTCCGGAACTCATCCCGCCGGAGTATGAAGTAAACACCATCACGACAAACGTGGTGGATGAGGATGAGTGGCTGCAGCCCTTCCTCGACTACTTCAAGCACGGCAGCCTCCCCGACGACCCCGTCAAGAGGCGCCAACTCCAAAGACGATTGCCCTCCTACGTCTATAAGGCCGGTGTCTTATACAAACGGTCTCATGGGCAGGAGATCCTACTTAGGTGTGTCAACCGAGGTGAGGCTGAAAAGATTTTGCAGGAAATGCACCACGGAGTCGCGGCGGACACCAAGGCGGAGCAAAGATGTACCACGGCATACGCTTAGCCGGGTACTATTGGCCCGGTATCATGACGGACTGCCTTCGGGTAGCCAAGTCATGCCACGGCTGCCAAATCCACGGCGACTTCAAGCATCAACCGCCGGTTCCCCTACACACCACTGTCCCCTCCTGGCCATTCGACGCCTGGGGAATCGACGTCATCGGCCCAATCGATCCACCTTCCTCGAGGGGCCATCGTTTTATCCTTGCAGCGACAGACTACTTCTCCAAATGGGCGGAAGCTGTCCCGCTACGGGAGGTGAAGAGCGACAACGTCATCAACTTCCTAGAGAGAAATATTATATATCGCTTTGGGATTCCACACCGCATCACCTCGGACAACGCCAAAGCCTTCAAGTCCAAGAAGATGTACAGGTTCATGGCGAAGTACAAGATCAAGTGGAACTACTCCACCGGCTACTACCCTCAAGCCAATGGAGCCATTGAAGCCTTCAACAAGACGCTCGGCAAGATACTCAAGAAGACGGTGACAAGACATAGAAGAGACTGGCATGACCGTCTCTTCGAGTCTTTATGGGCGTACCGCGTCACGGTCCGTACCCCAACTCAATCTACTCCATACTCCCTTGTCTATGGAAGTGAAGCCGTACTTCCATTGGAGGTCCAGCTACCCTCCCTACGGGTGGCCATTCAAGATGAACTCACCAAAGACGAACAGGTACACCTGCGATTCCAGGAGCTCGACGCCCTCGAGGAGGAGCGTCTTTATGCCCTGCAGAACTTGGAGCTTTATCGCCAGAACATGGTGAGAGCCTACGACAAGCTCGTCAAGCATCGCGTGTTTCGAAAAGGTGAACTAGTCCTTGTGCTAAGGCGCCCTATCGTAGTCACGCACAAGACAAAGGGAAGTTCGAGCCAAAGTGGGAAGGGCCCTACGCCATCGAACAAGTCTACGACGGGGGTGCATACCAGCTGGTTGATTCTCAAGGATCCCGGCCTATGCCCCCAATCAACGGAAGGTTCCTCAAGAAGTATTTTTGTTGAAATTTGCCTCTTCCGTTGCCATTTTTTTCTTTTCTTTGGCGTTTCTTGTGATGGGGAACTTTTTAGTCGGCCCGGATCCATGGTGCATTCAAATATGCATAGCGTGGATATTCATTTCCCCATTTTCAAAAGAAAAAAGGCTTTCCCTCAACATACCCCATGCTGGTGATTGAAGATTGGGCTGCCTTAGGACTTGTCGGAGGGCAGCACATGGTGTTGCAAACAAGGCAACCAACACACCCGCAAATCACGACACGTACCAAGTGTATGCTTCCGAAGGCAGTGGAGAAGATTACTTGGGCACTTCATCGTACCGAGGCTCCGCGCCCCTATGCTTCCCGGCGGGCCACTCGCTCACAGAGGCTCACGCCCGGGGAAGCCCCTAGGAAAAAGATCATTGAACGGCCGCCTGACCGACGCAAGTTGGACTGGGTGCGAAGCCGCGTGACAACCCTGGGGTGTGCCACCATAAGCTCCAGATAAAGTGCCGGAGGGTTCTTTCGTCCACCAAGGCGAGTGGTTGCCTTCCAAGTTCTCAGGGTGGGTCCCCCATCAAGCAAAGAAGAATCTTGAAGAAGTCCAAACAACAAAGAATCCCAAAGAAGTTCAAGCAATCCAAGAAAATCACAAAGAAGTACAAGAAGTCTCGTGAAGTCCATGGCCGTTCAAGTGGCATGTACAAAGCATCCTCACAAGAGGGCAAATATCCAAATATGAAGAAGTCCAATAGCCCGAAGCATCAAAGGGACCACTGGAAAGAAGGCGGAAGGTAACCGTTCACCACCCCTCAACAAGGCATGGAAATCCACAAGCCATCGTCCTAAAACCATTCAGCCTCAACTTACCACGCCCAAGTCTCTGGGTTTGTGGGGCATCATGCAGGGGGCATGGTCCGGCTGTGGGACTCCTCGGTATCATGATGGGCTAGGGTATGACATTCTCACGCCTCTCGGAAGCATCTCCGAAGACGGCGTCTCCACACACATACACGAAGGACAGATTATGACCGTCACGGTCTTTCGACGGTTCCCAATGACAAGTCTTTCGGCGGCCTTCTCGGATATCACACATATAGCTAGTGTATAAAGGGAAAGCCAACATTTTAAAAACACAACCCCAAAGACATTTGTTTTCCTTGCAATTTGCCTTTTGCGTATTTTCTGGCTCTCGGTTGCTTCGTGCCTTAAGCCCAAGCAGGTACACCAAACCTTTTGCAGGAAAAACAGCAATGGGTCATACGGGCCAACGGCGAGCGTCTCGGCCTTTAGGTGGTGCCTCCACACAATGATGTTCATGCCGATGGCTTACCGGTGTCTCATTTACATCAACACAACAAGATACGGGAGCAGTGTAACGCGCCAGTGCGGCTAGCGTGAAGCTGTGAAACCCTTCAACCTGGTCGGCTGGCACCGCATGGCTAGGCGATCGCGACTAGATTGATAAAAGTTTCTTCAGAAAATGGCAAGGTATTTCGCCAGGGAGTGAAGATGAAGAAAATGTAGCTGGTTGGCTGGCACCATACACGGTCCTGACCCGCTCCAGGAACCTCAACCACAGATGCACCTCTACCAGCGCCGGGCTGCATCAGTCACCGATCGACATCCTCAACGCATATCGACGCACTCTTCTCGGGTGCAAAGGATTTAAGAGAAAACTTAAGGCACATGGTACGTAATCTTCTATTTACGCAGGTTCTGGCTCTATGTCCACGCCACCAAGCACAATGCGATGTCACCGATTGTTAGTGGCACACGATGGACGTACCGTCGACACGACGGGCAGCGAAACGGAAGCGACAGACCATGGTACTCACCGTCGGCGGAGTAGCCGGCCGGCCGCCGATTGACAAGCAGTGCCGGTTGCAGCACGTTCAGGACGCATTGCGCCGTCTCAATGGCGTGGCTGCACTTTTCTTTTTCTTTTCTGGTTGTTACGACAGGTGCTTAGAGCCGGATGCTTAAAGAAGAAAGGAAGAAAATTCTCAGATGTGTCAACATCGCCTCGCCAGAATTCTGCCCAAGATGACGGGAAGCTATCCAGTGGACAAGCACGTGAGTGGCATCGTCTTTATCAAGCCGCCAATACCACGACAACGACACGTCAAAGGCAACAAGTGAAAGAAGCCGTCATTTTATCGTAAATAAAGATGACAAGTATCTCTCGAGAATACCAGTGCTGCACAACTAGCTGCGCTTTTGGGTCGTCCTCGTACACCAAGTTGAGTCCGCTCGTCTACGCCCTGCTCTGCTCGCGAACTCAACTCGGTGGGGGGCATTTGTTCGACATGATTTTATACATGGCAATATAAGCATGCAAAATTGTAGTTGAGTCCAAATGCCAATAATTGTTTGCATGACACTAAGCAAGAAAGCTACGAGTATTCATGATGCATCCATATATATGAGGCAGGCCATTAGATGGATCGATGGCATGCATGAGTGAGGCTCGCGGCCGGCTCGTCAGGCAGCTAGGACAAGCGCCGCGCGGGTCGTACGTATATGTACGTGATGTAACGATGAATACACCTCAGGTCAGTTGATGGATTTTATATGAATATGAGTCCAGCTGGCCTATCGTGTATCACGCGTGTACGAGTCAGTTCGGCCAGGTCCATCCGGCAGACGTGTTTCATATGTATACGAGTCCAGCCGGTCTTAACTGATCGAATCGATCGGCCGGAGGTGCCTCGTACGTATACGCATCTTCCAGGGAGGAGTCCTCGGGTAGTATTTTGCCCCGATGGATTCTAGAAGCAGAGCAGATAGATTTTTAAACAGCAGATAACATACGTGCTCGCTACGAAAGGAATTAAGCTGGCGCAGATTGGGAGTTTGTTCCGGAAATCACGCCTGTGATCTTATCTTGACGCTGGGCTGGCCGCCTATAAATAGAAGAGGTCTATGCGTCAACAAGGGAGAGGAAAAAAGAGGCAGAAGACACGCACGGAGAAATCGAAGAGAAGACAGACAGGAGAAGAAACCCAGCTAGCTCTCGTACACGGCCGAGACGAACTCATCCATCTCCATACATCCATCAAGCCAGGAGCAACGTACAGGTCAGGAGAAAGATCGGGGAAGGACATGGAGGCGAAGCTGTCGTTTTCGCATGGTGAGAATCATGGCTGATATAGTCAGCCTCTCTCCCTTCTTCTCTCTTCATGCAGCATACACGCCGACCGGTGCCGCTTCGTCCTCATCTTGCACGACCATGGACGGCAGCAAAGTACACGCGCCGGAGCTGCCGGCGCGCAGCCCGTTGCCATCTACATAGCACCACGAACCAGGGCCAAAACAACTATGCCAAGGCGCCGCAGGTGTGCAGCCCCTCGCGGCGAGCTTCATGGAGCTCGTGCGACTGCACCGGCAACGGCGTTCAGGTGCTCCGCTCACGGAAGACCTACACGCGACTCGGTGCTAGGCGTACAGGAACAACCCGGCGCGGCGTACAGGTTTCCGCACGCAGGTTGTTCACGACGTGTATAGGTGCAGCTCAGCTCGGACACGGAGCACCCTCGACGGACATGAGCATGCAGCTCCGTTGATGGAACCGGTGGACGGCGGCGTACAGGTTGGCGCGTCAGGCTGTTCACCGAGGGCAGGTTCAGTGCATCTCAGCAGGCGGTGTACAGGTCCAGCGCGGCACACTGGAACGGTACTTGGCGTACAGGTGCAGCCCCGGGAGCTTGACGTACGGAGCTCCGCGTTCAGATGCAGGAGTTGACGCGGCTGCGCTACTATATCCATGTCTCGGCGCCGCGTGCTTTCGTCGCCATATACCTCGTATGGCTAGATGTGAGCACGTACACGATGACAATAGCATCAGCAGCAAGTGGCGACACAAACGACTGGATCAGTTCGGTGTACACGGATGATGCTATGTACAACCCTGCATAGATTGGTGGACAGGTGCAGCTCCACGACGACGTACAGGTTCAGCTCGGCCTCGCATGCATGAGACTCAGCAGTTGACGCAGGCGGCTCGACGCTGGCGCACACGGGCTACTTCCGATGCACACAAGCCGCTCTAGGTGTACAGGTGCATGTCGGCGTACAGGTACATGAGCGGACGCGTATTCAGCCGCCATCGCTGCTGCCATGGCCCCAGCTGAGCACGTAGCAGCGGAGCAAGGGTGCGTCCAGGTGGACAGGTACAGCGGCCGGCAGCAAGGCGGCGTCGCTTGGGCATCTCGCCGCTGTGCGCTGGTCTCGCATGGCAAAACCAACATGAACATGAAAGATGCTGGCTCGCGTGCGTGGCCAACACGTGCATGAGCTGCTATGCTCTCCACGTCCATGTTGCTTCTGATGTACAGGTTGCTGCGGTGTTGCTCCGCTGGACGGCGCCCCGACACGACTCTACCGCGACCTCGTGAGACGGCGCCCAAGCTGCGCCGACTGCCGTGTACACGGCGTCGGACCTAGTCACGGCGCCGACCACACCGGCCATGCCGACATGAGCGTGTGTTGGTTTTTACACCGACGCCGGTCTCCTGATAACAATACTCTCGCGGCGTACCCCTTGCACACCCCGACGATGCCGCTAAGTCGTTAAGAAGTCCTAGCTAACCGGACTGCATCGTGCTACTTCAACAACACTCATCATCGCCGCTCAAGACCGACGAGGCGCGACGGCGAGGGCGGGCGAGGCCGCAGCACAGGCCACGCTTACAGCGGCGCGTGTACCGACGAGGACACGGGCTCTGCCGCTGCCCACACAGATCTTCACCACCATCATATTATGCATGCAGGACGTGAAGCGAAGACGACGAAGACGACCACACGGCTTAATCGGAGGTGTCTCGCGGCGTAACCCGCGGGAGTGACTAACCGGGAGCCTCCCGAGGCCCGGGAATCGAGAGACCGCAATCGCCCTAGTCGGGCTGGCCGCGCTAGTAGGCCACGGAGCGCAACACATGGGAATTGTATTTGTTATCTATATGATTAATGAAATACTGTTCCCGCATTTCTTTTGTTTCTTTGTGTATCATTATACACTGGCACGCCCGCGTCTTTCTTTCATTTACCGATCCCCGGCGCGCATGAGAGAGACAACGCCCTTCCGCCTTACACGCGGGAGTCGTGCCGTACGTTTTTCTCGTGTCAAACACAAATTACGGTAGCCGACTTAGTACTAAAGGTAGGCAACTTAGACGTAGGGACTTGCAAGTTCACGATGATGGTACGCAACTTCACCATAATGTTTCTAGCCAACTTAGTAGTGGTGGTACACAACTTAGACATGGTGAAACTACATTGGACACTGAATGCAACTTAATCATCGTGGGTATGCAACTGAACAAAAGTTGATATACAACTTAGAATTAGTAGGTATGCAACTTAGCACACGTGTGGAGCAACAAATATAATGCCTACAAAACAGACTTAGAGAATGTGGGACTAACCAATTTATTATGTGCAAGATACAACTTAGCTAATATGTGGAACCATTAATACCGCCGACAAAAATAATGCGCAACTTAGAGGATGTGGTAGGCAAATCACAACAATGGTGCGCTACTTCACAATAAATCCTTTCACTCGAGGCCATTCGATTATGTTCTGGTTAGGGACAATGGGTGCAACTTAACTATAGTGCGTATGCAACTTAATACCAGTGGGCAGTGGGTATGCAACTTTATACTATTGCGTATACAACTTAATACTAGTGGGTATACACCTTAATACTAGTGCGTATACAAATTAATACTAATGGGTATACAACTTAGAAATAGTGAATATTCAACTTAGAACATGTGTGAACCAACAATTTACCGTCTACAGAACACAACTTAGCAAATGTGTGAGAGTACAATTTATTATATGCAAAATACAACTAAGCTCATATGTGGAACCAATGGTACCTCCTACAAAATACAACTTAACATATGTGCGAAGAAATAAATTGCAATCTTCGTGGAGCCACCGACATGAGGTACAACTCCACCAACACATATGTGGCCGGTATCGTGAGCCATGACACGAGGCGCAACACGAGCCGCAATAAGACGAAGAAGATGTCATTTTGAGACCGGCGGTGCCCAACCCCAGGGAACCTAGTGCCGCAAGGTACAACTTAAAATGATCAGCCATGACACAAGGTACAACACGAGTTGCGGGAAGCCGAAGGAGGTGTCACGTGAGACTGTGTTGCAAGAGCCGAAGGGGATGTCCATTGAGATCGGCGTTGACTGCCCCCTATGAGAGCTCCAGGATGATGGACGGACCATTCAGGTTGTCCTACGGCGGCATCGGGAGCAAAGAGCGAGGTAAAAGAGGAGCTTCGACATCGAACATCAAACGCGTGCGGTGATCGATCTTTGGCGGAATGGGGCTAAACCATGCAACATTCACCTAAGCCTTAAAAATCTGAAGGACAGTACATGTATTTATACGTAAATTTGGTAAAGTTGGAGGACAAAATTGAAGAAAAAAATGAAGAGATGGTTTTACATCTAGGCTGTACATGGTTGAGCGCATCCTCTGCAGGAGCCGGAGCTTCCTCAGTTCGCAGCAGCAGCTGTGAAGCCATCCCGCGATACAGCATGAAGCCACCTCGACGACGGAACAAGGCTGAGCTAGAGGAGGAAGACGTGGTCGACGGCTCGACGCAGCTGGTGGCTGTTAGGCAAGCACGCGCAAGTCAACAGAACGGGACCTCCGTGGACGCGATGGCCGGAGACCTGGGGGCGGAATGGGGTCTTGACCGGCAGCCACTGGGCCTAGAGCGGCAGCGTGCTGGGGATCCAGTTTGGTGGCGAGCAGGGGAAACTTCCTGCGGCGGGAGCATGCGGGAGAACCGGACGGCGTCCGGCGGCGCGAGGCGTGCGGGAGAACCGGGACGTAGCTCGCCGCGCGGGAGAACTGGGCAGGCGGCGAGCGGCGCGCTGGGAACCCCGTCGACGGCGGGCGGCTCGCGGGAAACCAGGCCGTCGGCGGGCGGCGCGTCGGAAGCCAATTCAGCGGCGGCGGGGGTTCGTGAGGCAGCGGAAGCTGTAGTAGGTGGGGCGTGCAGGACGTGGGCAGGTGGGAATTTGTCGGAAACCGAACTCGCGACGCGTTTCGATCAGGCGGATCGGACGGACAAAAACCGAGTGCTCAAACTGACAACCAGCATCCAAGCATTTTTTAGCAATTGGGTTTAAAGAAACGGTCATTTACCATTGTGTAGTCGAAAAATGGATCTACATTTTACTAAGCGGACCGACGCAAACTGATCGATATGTTTACCGGGATATAAAAGCGGCCTAAATTTGAACCGTGATTGCGTCTTCGTGGACATGACGTGTCGCGAATGTGTCTGCACAAACACGACGCGATAAGCGCACGCCTCTGCAACATTCGCACTTAGGCCCGCCCGCTAGCAACTGTGGCTAATTCACATTCTGCACTCTAGTATTGGTGGGTGGCACGCCACAGCTTTCTGCGTCGCATTAATGGCATCTCGCCTTCCGCGCGTCTCCACTGGAGGCGTCATTGCGGCTTCAGCACCAGAACATTGAAGGTGAGGTAGCAGTCTAACCTTTTTAAGGGACACTAACGGTGGCCATTTCCTCGCCCACGCCATTACCATCGTCCTACTCCTCGTCACCCGCCTTCTCCCGACCTACGCCATGGGCAAAATCTTGCCCTCCTCGTGTGGCAGCAAGGAGCCGTGGCAACGTTGCTACGTCACGGTGGAGTTTGTGCGCCATCTATGGGAGGAGCGGTCGGTGCCATGGTCAGATGCTAGCTTGCTGGGAGGAGGCAGGCAGGGGCGGAGCTAGAAATGATCAGAGAGTGGTGCTAAGATAGGCTACGTGGTGCTGGGCTAGTGCAATCTTCATTCTGGTGAGCTAGATAAGTCAGAGTTTTCCTTAAGCAAAACATTGATGGACCGGTGCTATAGCACTGGTAGCACCAGGCGTGGCTCCGCCCCTGGAGGCAGGTACCTCAAGTCATGTCGCGTGTCGGTCCCTCATGTGTCGCGTGAGGGACGAGAGGGTGCAACGAGGTCCGGCGCCGCCGGTTCATACTGCCGACAGTTTTGCGCGACGATCAAGCATTCACCCTTCAACTCATACAATTGAATGACGTTAGGGGCGTGGGAGTTTGACTCGCGCCGACGAGCGGGATACCTCAACGACGTCGAGTTCTTCAACCGGGAACTCACAAACAGTCTCACCGGTATGAAGACGAGGACGACGACGAGGGCAAAGCCGACGACTTCATCGAGGGCGGAGACAACGACCACGACGACGAGCGCTTCGACAACGGTGGCGTAGGATCCGGAGCACCAGCCGTCGGATCTCAACGAGGACGAGGCCATCAAGCTCACCATTGCCCAGAGCGAGCTCCACCAGCTCGCCCAGTGGGATGGCTTCGTTGTCTAGCTTCGCGAGTTTAGGGAGGCCGGTGTCACCTAAGCGCGAGGCGTCGGGCCGTCTCCTGCTCCCCTTCCTCTTCCTCTTGTGGTGTGGGGTCTGTGGCCTGATTCGGCGGCGTTGGCTCCCCTTCCTCTTCCTCCTCCGTTGCCGCCGGTATTACCGCCTTCCACAGCTGGATTGGCCATGGGAGATGCCGGAGATCATTGACCTCACTCGCGACGACTAGATGCCCAGTAGGCAGTAGTAGGCGTTGCTCCGTTTCGATTTCCCTATGTTTTTTAATTTATTAAAATAAGTTCTTTTATCAGTGAAAATTTGTAAAACAACAATATGCCTTGGAATCAATCAATGGTGGCCACAAGTACAATTTCACGTCCACTATCGAACACAGTCACAAAGATAAATATAAGATAAATATGTACAATCATTTTTGATGACCGAAATAGGTCGAGCCCCTAGGTAAACCTGTTGGAATCTTCTCCGCTCCTCAACTGCCGTCACAGACGAGAAGACACGAGGGCACGGCCCCGCCCAATCCATGGCGTGGCGTGGGCGCCGCCGTCGTCAACGTGCCAGGGACCGGCACCGGGAGCGCCGCGCCGCCCCGCCCTTTGATTTGATTTGATTTTTTCGTCTCCTTCCTACGAGTCCGTGCCTGGGCGGCCGGAGAGCTCGGTCGACATAGAAAATCTTCTCACATTTGTTCCGTGTGTAATGCTAAACGGGTGGCAAAACATACTACCAAGCAGCAATTTCACAGGCCGCTGTCAGCCCGACCGCGATCGTTTTCTCAGCTCTATAAAATCGGAACAACGGAAACAACATAGAAAATACAATAAATTTTAGAAAGCAAGCGTCATCAGCATGTAACGAAGTAGTCTTCTATTTTTCACATTTGGTTTCCTACAATTATGGATTAAGCTTATTGTACTTGGTTCAAAAAAAACTTCTTAGTGCTAGGGAAAAAAATGGGGTTTTACGCGAAGGAAAACTAATAAACTTAACATTGTTTGTTGTTCCAAAGCCTGTGCATTTGCGTCATATGTGATCTGGTACCTTTCGGGTACCCAACTTTAGCCTACCTCTTTTGACCCAGTAAGGGATCCATTGAGAATCATTGGGACTCAAGATAGCTAATACGTCGGTTGCAGCAGCGAAAAGATAGAAGGAGATGGATTTTTTATGGACAAGGTAAGAAAACATCGAATAAGGAAATGATAGATTAGATCTCACTGTAACATAGTTGAATCCGAGCAAAACTTCCGGGACATGGGCTCATGTATGAAGTCCATGATAGGGCATGCCGGAGGACACCAATCAACCTACACAATCTCGCATACACCAAACCCTAAAAACCTTACCTTCCGGCGAGATCACCACAACGCAGTCTATCGGCTGCCCTATTGTAACCTCTTTCATCGATAAATCAAGATCAGACAAACAGAAGTAAGAGTTTACCTCATCGAGGGCCTCGGTTCATTTGGTATTGGGTGTCTCGTGCAAACATGCAGGATTTCATCAATCCTAAGTCCATCATGGTGAGCATTGCCGAGGAGCCTCCTCGTCAATATGGGCACCTTATGGCGAACTATGATTAAGGTAATGAGTAAACTCATTTGGCCTGAGAATCATAGAACTTAAGGAAAAATAAGCTAGGTCATAACCTTAACCATGACATCCTATATGTTGGAACGAGCACATTTGCACGAGAACCACACCACCACCAAGCTTCTCGGCATCGTTGACGATATATATGTGGTTAAAGCCGAGGAGATTTTATTGAAGAAGACACCACCACAGCACCTAAACGCCGCCACACAAAACCTTAACCCTAAAACCGTAAAATACGGAGCCCTCCTATCAACGGTAACCGAGATCCAACCCGCCTCCATAACCCGAAGGCCACAAAATTAGGACAGGTCTACGACGTAGACGGGAGGCAGCCGGGAACTCTAAACGCCTCCTTAATCGCCTCTCTGGAGACGTGTCTCTTGTAATGTATTGATTCTTTGTAAGAACGTTCTCTCCTTACTTCGTATCCGTTCGACCGTAAATGGTTATTTTCAACGAAAATACAGCGAATTCACTGGTGAACGGTCATGTCGACGAACGGGACGACGCGAGCGTATGCGGCCCCGGCCAATCGGATAATTGTGTGGGGTCTGCCGACGCCGCCTCCCTGCTGCTGCCACACTCGTCAACGTGCCAGGAACAGATGAGTCCGAGCGCCGTGATTTGATACTTCGTCTCCTTCCTCCTCCTACGAGTTCGTGCGTGTCCGGTAGCTGTACCATGCAGTGTAGCTGCTGAATTTTTGGTTTACCGTTCTCACTTTTCTCTGTTTTACAGTCAAGTGGCCAGCTTTTTAGATAAAAGGATTCCAGTGCCCAGCTTTAAATTCACCAAGTCACCAACGAACAAAAACGATACAGAGTGTTGAACCTAGCTTACAAAGCAAATCACACACCCACATGAACTACCAAAGAAGTTACAGCCAAAAGCTCGACCAACAGGCTCAGTCATTACTAAGACTACGAGGACTCGAAATATAGTGTTAGGCCGGAGCTCACTCAAGAGTGAGCCATCGAACACGCGGGCCGTCGACAGAACCCCTCCGTCGCAGAAACGCCACCAGAAGCCGACCACCACCGGGAACCAACCCACGCTGCTCATAGACCGAAATGTAGCACCAAGGTAGCTCGACAAGGGAAGGGCACGGAGCAAGCCTTGCCGAAGATCGCCGAAGAATCACCTCCTTCACAACCATCGGGGAGCCTCGTGATGTGGGCTCCAAGACGGTGTCTTCAAGAAGAGCACGACACCAGAGTGCCGCCACCGCCCGATCCGAGGATCTTGGGTTTTCACCTGGAGGGAGTAGAGGAACGGAGATTAGCCTCACGACGCCTTCAACAACGGAATGGCGTCCGCGAACGTTGCCACCGTGGCCCAAAGGGGCAAAGGTTTCCCCTTGGAAAAATCACCGCCTTCTACACCCCACATCACTCAACTCGCCGACCACCACGCCGCCCTCACGGTCGTGGTCACCGGCCAGCACCAGAGTCACTGGCTCGCCCGTCGACCAACATGACTCCCACCTTCCAGGGCCGCCGCCCCAGCGTCCCAACTCAGTGCTCGGCGGAAAGAGGCTGGAAACGAGTAGAACCTTCGCACTGAGTACCCCAGACCCCTGCTTGGAAGCATCGAACTTGACTGGAGAGAGCACCTCCCGAGGATCGGTTGACCAACTTCCCCGTGGCTACCGGCATCACCAGATCTTGGGACGGAAGGCGATGGACTCGCATGGATCCAGGCCCCTGCCTGGCCCGTAAGCAAGCCAGCACTCCTCCCAACTGTAAGGGTACATTGCCCCTATGTGTGGTTTTGGTAATTAATGACAACCCCTATGGACTAATGTTTTCATTGAGTTTATATGAAGGAATATTCCATAGGTACTACTTGCTCTCCATGTGTTGGATTCAAGTATGGATGCCATGAAGATAAAGGTATATCTTGTGTATTGGCATCAAGATCATCGGTATGAAGATATATATATGTGATATGATCAATAAGAAGAAATGAAGATGGAGTTCTTATGTGGAACTCAATATTAGCCATGCTCTATCTTATGTGAGTATGTGAAGATACAAGGTTGAGTTGGGCAAGTTCAAGATGAGCATCTCAAGTGAATCACATGCTTGAAGCTTGCCATCCATTTGGTGATAATGGACTAGTGAAGATGTGTATCAATGGAGCTTTCCCATCATAGTGTATGGGGGAGCATTTGTGAGTCTTCACGAAGCAACATTGGTCAAGTGAGGCATTCCGGCTTGAGTGAAGCTTGAAGAGTTATCATCAAGATCAAGCGGGATGCACAAGGCAAAGGTATGGCCTTGCTAGGTTTTCCTTTTACCGGTCTCAAGGTGGATGTTGGGAGACCGGATTATAGGATAGATAGCCGCACTATTAAGAGGGGCTTTCGGTTGAGTAACTTGATCACATCGTCCTAGGGAGCTCAATCCTTTGCATACTTTGCATATCCTTATTGCTTCTTGGTGTTTCTCTATGTGAGGTTCTTGAGCTTGTTGCTAACTTTACAACAAGCCCAAGTTCATCGAAAACGGTGTTCGCATGCATCTTCTATTGCGTTTTCGAGGTTGGGTGATTTTACCGGTTATTCATGATATAAGGTTCTACCCTTTTATATTCATGATAAAATTCCCTTCCACAGATTCTTGAGTTTGCACTTTTTATAGGATAGCATTTGTCGTTATCTTCCAAACGAAATTAGTTTCATGTCAATCGGAGTTCGGGAGCTCTAGTTATTAAAGGAAAGGGAAAAAGAAGAAAAAGGAAAAAAAGAAAAGAGGGGCGGCCGGTTGGCGGTCTTTGGTTGACTTTCCCCCTTGTTCTTCCTCTCCAATCTCATCCTAGCATTCGTTGCTTTGGTGGGATTTGAGTGTGAAGGATTTGAACACCTCCGGTGTTCTTGCTTTGCATCATTGCATAGTGTTGAGCTCTCCACCATGATTTGTTCGAGTGAGAGACCGTGAGCTTGTTACTCTTGGAGGGAGACCTCCTAGTTGGCTTGGCGGTTGGTGCTCCGGTGATCTCTTCAAGAAGATTGTGAAGAGGCCCGGGCTTCTCCTTCGTGGAGCTTGTAAAGTGGTTGTGGAGCTTGCCATCTCCGGAGCGGAGGAAAAGCTAACCATAAGGAAAGGGCCATTATCCTTCGTGGGTGTGGTTCGGAGAATAGGGTAAGCCTTCGTGGCGCGGGGAATCCTTCGTGGGACCTCCACTCCTCCAAACATGACGTACCTTGTTGCAAAGCAAGGGAACACGGGAATACATCCTCGTCTCCGCGTGCCTCGGTTATTTCTAGACCCGAGCTCTCTTTCCTTGTGATAGCCATCGTGCTTGAAGTTCATATATCTGTTATCACCGGATTTTGGCCAAATCAGGAGATGGGCCGTAAGCGAAGATGGGCTTGAAAGATATACATGTGGAGCATCTTTGGAGCGGCCTTGCGCGAAGAATTGGGCTAGATTGCCCGTGTATTTGTAATATATTAGATCGCATCTTAGTTTAGAAGTTAGAGTTTAAACCGTGCACGGTTAGGTGCACGTCCAGATTAGAAAGTCCCTTGGACTATAAATATGTATCTAGGGTTATCGGAAAAGGAGGACAATCACGTTCACAACAAACACAAATCAGGCGCATCGCCACCCCTTCTTTCGAGGGTTTCTCCCGGGTAAGCACCATGCTGCCTCTAGGCAGCACAACGTTTATTCGTTTACCTTGTGTTGCTCGTACTGAAGCGTTGTTGATGGCGAGTAGCACTATTTATCGTAGATGTTTTGGGGCTTGCATAGATGCTTTTCTTATGCATATCTGCTTAGCTATGCCGTCCCTCAATATCTAGCTGCCCTTACACCTGTCCAGGTGTAAGGGCAACATCTTGCTTGTTCTTTACTTAGTAGATCCGATCTGTTATAGTTGCTCCTTGTTCTTCAAGGATTAGTTTAATATCCGTATGGTTAGGCCTTGCAAACGGGTTGAACGATCCGATAGTACGTTAGGTATGGTTTGTTAGTCCTAAGAGGGATGTTCCGGGAATTAACTTAATGTTGGTTTTTAGGCCTCTTTTAGGGCTAGTTTTCCATTATCTTTCGTGTGTATTAGGCTCAACTACGCGTAGGATGTTCCGATCATACGGTGAGAACCCTAAACTGTCGTAGATTGGTTTAGCTTTGTCGTGATCAAGCAGGATCCCCATGTCATTGAAAATCCAACGTGAACCATGGGACGATCGTCTCTTTGAGCCGATCCGCGTGAGCAACTTGAGAGCCGATAGGGCTCGTATTTAATGTTTACGTGTCTGCCATGCGGGGAACTAATCGAAGCAATCCAACACCTTCCTGGCCAGGTATAGGTCAGGTGGCACGCCCTTGCAGCCGCCAGGTCGTGTGCCGGAGCATTTGCGGGACGACGTCGAGGGACCAGAGCCCGCTGCCGCCTTAGAAGCCTCCCGGCTCTTCGTGTTGCTTAACCACTGCTCGCCGGTGGGTTTTGGCAGGCAACACATTCTGGCACGCCCGGTGGGACATCGGGACTATCTTCCGCAGCAACCATGTTGTCATCTGCGGCTCAGGCGGCGGAACCAGTCAAGTATGAAGATCTGCCTCCTGAACATAAGAAGAAATATGATGAACTCAAGGCAATCTTGGAAGCCGATCTCATCGGCGCTTTTGAGAAAACCCGTTCGCACGGGATCAAGTTCAAGGGGTTCCAACCCGAAGGTGCGCTAGATGGACTAGATCTATCTCTCCCTTCGGACGAACGTACCGAGCCCTGCGACAGGAAGTCAACTATGCCGTTGCTCACTCTCTTCATCGGCATGCTGAGAGCTTGGTGAATACTCTGGAGCGTGTCGCGCTCAATGTGGTGCAAGAAGTCACGAAGCACAAGTACTCTCCGACAGGTCCTGCTCTAGGAACTCATCAAGGAGAGATACCGCTCTACACAAGGCCACCACTGCAGCACACGTTTGCAGCTCCACAGCAACAAGGTTCACCAGCGTACGTCGTCTATAAGGTTGGAGGTGATCCAGGCGACTACCAATTCCTGTATGAGCCGCCCAAGGAAATTCCACATGGATACGTGTGCACATGCGTGCCGGATCGCAACAACTCGGATGACCCGGGTTACAGCAGGGAAGGACCGCCACGGCAGGAGGAGTCGCTGGAGCAGAAGCGGCTCTGGAGCGGATGCTCGAGAAACGAGGCGTGGCTAACTAAATATGCCACCAATACAAGTCATGAACGATCAGCTTCTGCAGCTCCTACGGTGGATGAGATCACCGCAATCATGAGAGACCAGTTCGGCATCCTGCCGAAGAAGAGAATGATCGGCTATTCCAAGCCGTATCCCAACGACTACGACCTGATCCCACTGCCACCTAAGTATCGGCTCCTTGACTTCACCAAATTTAGTGGATCAGAAGGAACCAGCTCGATCGAGCACGTGAGCCGATACTTGGCACAGTTGGGCATGGTCTCAGCTTCACACGAGCTACGTGTGAGGCTCTTCTCGCAGTCTCTTACGGGTCTAGCCTTTGGGTGGTACACCTCGTTGCTACCAGACTCGGTTCGGACGTGGAAGCAGCTGGAAGAGCAGTTCCATGTACAATACCATTCGGAAACTACGGAAGCTAGCCTTGCCGATCTGACCCAAGTTCGGCAGAGACGAGGAGAGACGGTATTCGAGTACATCCAGAGGTTCAGGACCGTCAGGAACCGATGTTATTCGGTTCGCCTAACTGAGAAGGAAGCAGTCGAGCTGGCGGTAGCAGGACTTTCAGCGCCGCTTAGAGATGTGACCTTCCAAGCCGAGTACAATTCACTGGCGCACATGGTTCAGAAGTTGACAGCATATGAACAGCGCCATCCAAAATTGTACCAGGACAAGTACAAGCGCGTCGCCACGATCGAGACGGACGAAGATGAAGATTCTTGCAGGAGATCAGGAGGTCGCTGTAGCTGAGTGGACTCGGGGGGGCAAAACCCGTGTCCTGCAAGTGGGTGAAACAACCAGGGCCTGTGAAGGGGTTCGACTTCGATTTGAGCAAAACGGAGCAAATTTTTGATTTGCTGCTGAAGGAGAAACAGCTGAAGTTACCCGAAGGCCACAAAATCCCCACGCCGCAAGAGATGAACGGCAGGCCATACTGCAAGTGGCATCATACGTTCACCCATACCACCAACGACTGCAAAGTCCTGCGCGGACAGATTCAGATGGCAATAGAACAAGGCCGATTACTCTTCGGACAGTTTGCCATGAGAGTTGACACGCAGCCGTTCCCGGAGGTCAACATGGTCGATCTCAGTCACTGCATAGGACGCGAGCCAGTTTTCTCGTTCGATATCAATATGGCAGGGCTTGCAGATCGCCATGACGAGGATAAGCCAGAGAGCAGTCGCTCTCACGGCAAAGATAAAAAGGAGGCCGATCCTCGCGACCGGCTCCAGCATGATGACAGACGGTATTTGACTGAAGAAGAGGTGATCAGCGTGCGGTACCAACGACCACTTTCCGCGCACCTCCTTAACAAATATGAACAGCAGTACGACCGACGTCGGCGCTACGACGTAGATGATGACAGATATCGTCGGTCTGATGCGGACAACGAGAAATACCGTCGATACGAAGGGTATGAGTGTCACGCCAGAGGGAGGTCAAGGGAGCAAGAGGACGTGGACAGACATTGGAATTGTCCTTTCTTCAAACACTGTTGGGACTCAGGAATGAGCCGATTGCCTACCATCGAGAACTGCCCAGAATGTAAGCAGAAGAGGAAGGGAACAAACGAAGTTTCAGTGTTCAAGCGTCTAGGACCCCTCCCACCTCAGAACAAACGAGCTGAGTCATCCCAAGATGAAGACTTTGAGGAGTCGGAAGAAGAAGATAGATATCACCGACCAAGGTGGTGTCCTGATGGACTCAGCCACTCCCAAAAGCGCAGAGTGCAACGACTCAGAAATTTGGAAGAAGCCGAGGCGCAGTACCTGTACACATTGAGGAAAGCACGGCCCGATCTGGCCTTGAAAATTCAGCAAACACTGGAGACAGAAGCTCGCCCACCGAAGAAAGTGTGGCGACCCAAGCAGAAGAGAGTCGATGCAGGGACATCGGCTGATACAAACATGGTGTTCGTTCTCCCGTCAGAGTTTTGTGCTCCAAAAGACGAGGAAGTATTAGTGGCACAGTTTGATTGCGGGCCACGGCCAGTTATCTTTGAGAAGCCACGAGAAAGGAGCTATAGGCATCTGAAGGCCCTATACCTGAAGGGTTATATCAACGGGCAGCCTATCAGCAAGATGCTGGTTGACACGGGAGCAGCAGTCAACATAATGTCGTAGTCCATGTTACGACGTTTGGGATGTTCTACTGAAGACCTGATCAAAACCAATGTCACGCTAAGCGATTTCAACGGCCAACCGTCAGAAGCCAAGGGTGTTCTGAACGTGGACTTAACTGTCGGCCGAAAGACCATCCCCACGTCCTTCTTCATCGTCGACAGCAAGAGCACTTATGCTTCGTTCGCTAGGAAGGGATTGGATCCATGCTAACTCGTCGCATTCCATCCACAATGCATCAGTGCATCATACAATGGGATGGAGATGAAGTGGAGGTTGTTCATGCAGATGATTCAGTCGATATCTCTTTGGCTGCCATGAACATCTGGGAAGCAAATGACCAAGAGCCGCTCTCTGGAATCAATCTGGACGGCTGTGAGCGCATCAAAGCTACAAAAAACGGGGTGAGGCTAGTCTTATCCACTGGCCTGACAGAGTAGCAAGATCCAAGTCTATGGACGTACGTGGCAAGGCCGATCCCTGCGATCGGCCCCAAAAAATAAGAAACAAGGTTCTCACTTCAAACATGCCACGTCGTCGTAGCAGAGAGCCAAGAAGTTGTAAACCCTCATTCAACATTGCAATGGAAAAGGAGGCCGATTCTAGCAATCGGCCACAATTAGCCTCAAAATACCTTCTGCCCGTCTTCATCATTGATTTGACAGGCAATGGAAAGCTGAGATATGGGTTTACAGTAGCTGATGGACTAGAAGAGATCAACATTGGTCTTGGGGATAAGCCATGGCCAACATTTATCAGCAAATAAGTTGGATCACCAACTGCAAGGGGAGCCGATTCTAGCAATCGGCTAAAACTATTCCCACCACCCATGTTTACTAATGTGCTATTTCGCATGGTGAGTGGTGAGACAAGCTTGAATTGGCTGAAAAGCCGATATCTTCAATCACTTGAAGGATTCAGCTCGAGGGGCATACACACGGAGAGGTACAAGACACCATGAAGTATGTACCCAGGGGAAGCCGATTCATGAATCGATCGGCCAATAAAAAATCGAAAATACAAAAAATTTCAGCACAGCCGATGCTCGGACATCGACTTTAGAATTACAGGGTTTAAGCTGCCACTTGATCAGGCCTTAGTGAAGGAAAATGACTCGAAGACAGGCAACGTCACGATTGGCCAGGGCTTCAACTGCAGAGTCATCGTCAAGGATGGTGAGCTGATCTAAGCAGCAAATCACAAGAATTGAGCCAGGAGGAGTGCCATTGCATGAGAAGCTTCTTGGTTCAAAGGAGGGATTTGCTGGTCCTGCTGAGCCCTCGTGGTACATCGACTCCTGGTGCATAAGCTTTCCTATCTCGATTTGATGGGAGTTGAGGGTTGGCCTGTTCTTGGAAGCCGATGGTGACACATCTGGCTAGTTCTACGTGGTGGTGTACCCGGAGGTGTCCAAATTGGAGCTTCGTCAGCTGGATTGCATGTCCTTGATGATATCATCTTCGGGGGAAGTCTACAAGAGCAGGATTACTGGACTTAATAGGATAACCAAAGCCTAGAGGGGTGTTTGCCCTTCAAAGTTTTCCTGGCAGCCACTTCCTTTGCTACTATTCTCGCCTTGACTGGGGCTCGGGGGGCAGCTGCCCCTGAATATCCTTTGCTCTTGGGAGCCGATTTTGGTTAAAATCGGCTAGCTCTGCACCACAATTGTTATAAAACGGTGGTGAACCGCCGGAATTGGTGGGAGAAGTTTGAAGAGGGAGCCATTATCATTGATAGGCTCTGGACCAGTTTGTTGCTACAAAGGAACAGAACATCACAAGGAAAGTTGTGAGCAAATGGTACATGTTATGCAGGTGTATTAGCTTCAACGTCGAGTTGTTTCAGCTATGGTCCTGGAAGCTTTCCTGGAGGCGTTAATTCAGGAATTTTGCCGTCAGGCCAAACATCACGATCGGATGATTTTTGAAGTCCAAAGATCTAGGGGTCTCAAGGCTGTGTGCTGGACCTGTTCGATTGGAAGTTTGATCTGAAATTCAAGGATTGCAAGTTACCATCTGAGGGGATGACTAGGTTGACCTGTCTTGCAATTCATTATAAAAGGCTGATGCATTGCCATCGGCTCATTGAGGATCGACCAAGGTGACAATCGACAAAATCAAGATAGGGGAGAAATCGGCTAAAATAGCGTAAAAGGAATCGGCAAGATCAAGTTGAAGGAAATTTTTCATTGATAGCAAGATTTCTTACACAAAGAGCTGATGGATCTCAAAAGAAGGAACTAGGGGATACATTGCCCCATCTACTGCTCCTAGCTCTACGCTAAAGATCCTATCTAGGGGCCGTTGTCGCCCTCGTCGTCGTCATCGCCGTTGTCGGCGCTGCTCCCGGCCGGCTCATCGTCGCTGCTGTAGCGACCGCCGGTAGGACCTTCATTGTCCTCGTCTTCCTCGTCAGCGTCGTCGTCGTCGCTATTGAAGTCGCTAAGGTTGCCCGGCCAAGGGCAGAGGCGCTTGGCCGGCGGCTCGTCGGAGGAGGTGTCGTCCTCCTCCTCTTCTTCTTCCTTCACCTCCTCGGAGGAGGTGAAATCACCCCAGGAGAAGCGATCGTCGTTGCTCTCCTCCTCCGACTCCCCGTCTGCGAGGAAGCGGAGGTCGCTCTCCCCGTCGGTCGAGGATTTGTCGTCCTCCGACCAGACGGAGAAGTCGTGGCTCGACTCATCCCCGTCGGCTATGGCGCGGCGGATGTTGGCCGCGTGGGCCTCCTGTGGGTCCCACTCCGGCGTCGGCTCTCGGAGGGGGGAGGACTGGACAGAGAGGCTTGACGAAGAAGAGGAGGAAGAAGAGGAAGACATGGTGGCGAGAGGAGGGCTTTTGGAGTGCTAATGCGGAAGAGACGAAGAAGGGAACTGCAAGAAGTGGCTAAGTAAAAGGGGATATAGCAGAGATTTAATGCTTAAGCAGTTTTCGAGGACGTGGTGCCAAAACTGTCAAATCGTGCAGAGAAGCTGAGAAGGCAAGGCGTCATGATGAAGAATACTGCAACGGTTCTTCTCTGCCACGACATGACCCCTCGAAGGAAAAATAGAGTGGTTTTGAAATTATCATTACCAAAACCAGGGGGGCATGTGTTATCACCGGATTTTGGCCAAATCAGGAGATGGGCCGTAAGCGAAGATGGGCTTGAAAGATATACACGTGGAGCATCTTTGGAGCGGCCTTGCGCGAAGAATTGGGCTAGATTGCCCGTGTATTTGTAATATATTAGATCGCGTCTTAGTTTAGAAGTTAGAGTTTAAACCGTGCACGGTTAGGTGCACGTCCAGATTAGAAAGTCCCTTGGACTATAAATATGTATCTAGGGTTATCGGAAAAGGAGGACAATCACGTTCACAACAAACACAAATCAGGCGCATCGCCACCCCTTCTTTCGAGGGTTTCTCCCGGGTAAGCACCATGTCTGCCTAGATCGCATCTTGCGATCTAGGCAAGACAACGTTTATTCGTTTACCTTGTGTTGCTCGTACTCGAAGCGTTGTTGATGGCGAGTAGCACTATTTATCGTAGATGTTTTGGGGCTTGCATAGATGCTTTTCTTATGCATATCTGCTTAGCTATGCCGTCCCTCAATATCTAGCTGCCCTTACACCTATCCAGGTGTAAGGGCAGCATGTTGCTTGTTCGTTACTTAGTAGATCCGATCTGTTATAGTTGCTCCTTGTTCTTCAAGGATTAGTTTAATATCCGTATGGTTAGGCCTTGCAAACGGGTTGAACGATCCGATAGTGCGATAGGTATGGTTTGTTAGTCCTAAGAGGGATGTTCCGGGAATTAACTTAATGTTGGTTTTTAGGCCTCTTTTAGGGCTAGTTTTCCATTATCTTTCGTGTCTATTAGGCTCAACTACGCGTAGGATGTTCCGATCATACGGTGAGAACCCTAAACTGTCGTAGATTGGTTTAGCTTTGTCATGATCAAGCAGGATCCCCATGTCATTGAAAATCCAACGTGAACCATGGGGCGATAGGCTCTTTGAGCCGATCCGCAGTAGCAACTCGAGAGCCGATAGGGCTCGTATTTAATGTTTACGTGTCCGCCATGCAGGGAACTAATCGAAGCAATCCAACACCTTCCCGGCCAGGTATAGGTCAGGTGGCACGCCCTTGCAGCCGCCAGGTCGTGTGCCGGAGCATTTGCGGGACGACGTCGAGGGACCAGGGCCCGCTGCCGCCTTGGAAGCCTCCCGGCTCTTCATGTTGCTTAACCACTGCTCGCCGGTGGGTTTTGGCAGGCAACAATATCTTGCTTGACTTGTGCTACATATATCTTGTGCCTATCTTGCTTAGCTCTAGTTGCCATTGTTACACTTAGTTGAGCTTAGCATATTTAGGGCTTGTGCTTGTAAACTAAACGTTAGTTTAATTCCGCATTCTTACAAGACAAATCCGCAAGAGTTTGTAATTGCCTATTCACCCCCCCCCTCTAGGCGACATCTCGATCTTTTAATTGGTATCCGAGCAAGGTCTCTCCTTGTTTAAGGCTTCACCGCCTTGAGAGTAAAGATGTCGGCTAGTAATTTAGTGCACAATGACACAATTATCTTTGTTGGCACAAATTATCATTTGTGGCGAAATTGCTTGCTTTGCAATCTTCGGACCTTGTGTCCAAACATTGAGCAATTTCTAGATGTAGGTTTTTCTCCTCCGATGGATCCTCAAAATCTATCTTTAGAGGATGAGAAAAACTTACATCTTGAAGCTCTAGTATCTAATGAGCTTTTATTCTCCTTGAGACCCGATTTTCGTAGGTTCTTGATATATATAAAGCGAAAGTCGTCTCATGAGATGTGGATCAAGCTTAAAGAAATTTTTGGTGGATCCATTCCTCATTTGGTCGGTGGTGTCACCGAGGAGCTCTCTTCCCCTTCACATCATGAAGAGCTCCAAGTTGCTTCCACCTCCGGCCGTGATGATATATCATCTACTTCCACTTCACCAACGTGTTGCAAGACACAAGGTAATGATATGGTGAGTGGTGAGGGAAATTGCAATGTTGATATTGTGCTCAATATTGATGACTCTTCATCTCTATCTCATTGCAATGTTTCCTCTTTGGACTTAAACACATCGAGCATTGAAAATAGTCTACATGCTTGTGTTGATAGTCCTTGCATATCATGTGTAAATTGCTTACATAGATCTCATGATGATATGCTTGTCTTGTCTTGCTCCCATAATCAAAATGCTTCTATTTCCTCTAGTTGCTTGTTGACTAACAATGTAGAGGAAACCAAACACTCTATGGATCAAGACATGTTTTCAAATGAGGATTCAAGAATTTCTTCATCTTCATCCTCCGGTATGCACATGTGCCTTATGGCAAATGGATCAAAGGTATCTCCTACTTTGACTCCTAACACTTCCTCTAATGATGAGAGTGATGATGATGATAATGATGAAGAATATAATATCTTGGTGCATAATATGGCAATGGTATATGCTTCTCTTCATGGTAATAAAGAAGCTCGTGATAATCTCGAACACTCTATGGATACCTTGAGTAAATATAGGGAAACCATAGTGGAGTTGGAGTCCCATGTTGAAAATGGGGAAATGAGATTCACTCTCCTCAAGCATGAGCTAAAAGATGAGAAGCATACTAATTTTATGCTTACACAAAAAATTGAATCCTATATGCATGAAAATGAGAAAACTATTGATGCTTGTGCTACTAACTCTACTTCTTGTGAAGCATCTATCTTAAAGGATAATGTTGAGCTAAGGGCTCAACTTGAGTTGCTAACTAGCAATTATAGGGAATTGGAAGAAAGTCATAAAAAGCTCTCGGGCTCTCATGATGACCTTCTAATTTCCTATTATGGGCTAAAGTTAGCTCATGAGGCTAGTATCACTAAGGTAACATCTTGTGAGCCTCATGTGGACATTAGCACAATCTCTACTACATATGTTATAGTGCCATGTGCTAGTCCTTGTAATCCATCTAGTCAAACTAGTGATACACCTTGTGTTGGATTACTTACCTTGCCTTGTTGCTCTAACAATGAAGCTTCTACTTCCTCTAGTACTTGTATTTCTACTAACCATGTAGAGGAAATAAAAGAGCTCAAGGCCCAAGTCATTTCTTTGAAGAAAGACTTGGAAAAGCGTCATGAAGGGAAATCCACACTTGACAAGATGCTAAGTGTGCAACAATCCCCCAATGACAAGAGTGGACTTGGATTCAACTCCAATAACAAGAACAAGTCCAAGAGCAAGAACAACAAGAAGAAGGGCCAAGACAAAGTCAAGGATCCGGCCAAGTTGGTTTGCTTCAAGTGCAAGGTTGAAGGGCATCATGTTAGATCATGCCCATTGAAGAAGAAGAAGAAGAAGAAGCACTTGAGTGAGAAACAACAAGGGAAACGGCCACAAGGTCAAGGTCAAGCTCATGCTCGACCTCAAGTTGAAAATAGGCCACTTCCCAAGAAGAATCAAGATATTGTTCCCCAAGAGAAGAAATCAATAAAGAAGAGAAAGGGGAACACTTTCTACTTATGCCGTGTGAAGGGGCACTTTGCTTCTTCATGTTTAGGTAGTACCTTATCTAACCCTATAATTGTTGATGATGATTATTCTCTAGGGAAGGATAAGGATGGCAATGTGTTTGCCAAGTTTGTTGGAACTCAAAGTGGTCTCAAGAAAAGGACCATTTGGGTTGCCAAGCCTATTGTGACTAACCTCTTAGGACCCAACTTGGTTGGGAACCAACAAGCTCAAACGTGATCAATAGGTACATATGGAGGTCATTGGAGACTTGGCTAATTCATGAAGAATTTAGGGATCTTCATATATTATATTTTGACCAAGCCAAGTCGTATGGATCATTATCTATATCTTATAACCAATGTTCCTCCTTGCGGTAACTTATACTTCAACTCTTCATATTCATTGTAAGTTACTTGCCCCTTTGCATGTTTGGTTTTGTATCAAATATGTGTTTGTATGTGTTGAGTCTTACTTGCCTATCTTGTGTATTCAAGTATGATTGTTTGACTCACCATATACTAGTGTATTGTTTTGAGCCTAATGCATCTTGATAATATCTTATTTGGCTCTCTTTGAGTGATTAATGGAACATCCCATTTTGGGGGAGTGATATGCATTGTGCATCTCTCTTTCTTTAAAATGTGTGTACATGGGTACCACCACTTAGTATTGATATTGCAAGATTATCTAGTCACTATGTGGTGTGTCATAATCATGAGAAATTCAAATTCTAAATGTCCATTAATCATCTCTAGTCGAATTTTAGTTGCCTCTTGTTTAGAAGAAATGCTTTATCACATTATGGGGGAGTAATATGTTTTGTACATATCACGAACCTAAGAAAATGTGAACATATGAGGTTATGCCACTTGGAGTTGATACACGTAATTATCTTGTTCCTAGGTGGCATGTTTGCTCAAACAAGCTCCACTTCTATTAAATAGCTCTTATTGGCTCATCCTATGGATTCTTGTTTGATTAAGAAATTCTTGGTACGGTTTTCCTCAAATACATATCTCTATATCTTATTTGGGACACCGTTTGCTTCAAGTTATTCTAATCATTGCCGTGCGTGATTGTTTGACTAATTGAAGCTATCAAGAATCTTAATCCGTGCATAGTGCTTAATTCTATATACTTATCCTATGCCTTTTATTGTGAAGTTGATCCTCACTATCATTGTAAATTCACCACCGGAAATTATTTCCAATATACTCATTGTCTTTGACAATTGATAACCTTGTATGTGGTTGAATTCATGGATCATCTTCACCTTGGATTGCTGATACGTCTCCAACGTATCGATAATTTCTTATGTTCCATGCTACTTTATTGATGATACCTACATGTTTTATGCACACTTTATGTCATATTTGTGCATTTTCTGGAACTAACCTATTAACAAGATGCCGAAGAGCCGATTCTGTTTTCTCGCTGTTTTTGGTTTCGAAATCCTAGTAAGGAAATATTCTCGGAATTGGACGAAATCTTCGCCCAGTGGTCCTATTTTTGCACGGAGCTTCCGGAAGACCGAAGAGGGAAGGAAGTGGGGCCACGAGGTGGCCACACCATAGGGCGGCGCGGCCCAGGCCCTGGCCGCGCCGGCCTGTGGTGTGGGCCCCTCGCGCCGCCTCTTGACCTACCCTTCCGCCTACAAAAAGCCCCCGTCGCGAAACCCCCAGGCACCGAGAGCCACGATACGGAAAACCTTCCGGAGACGCCGCCGCCGCGAATCCCATCTCGGGGATTCAGGAGATCGCCTCCGCACCCCGCCGGAGAGGGGATTCATCTCCCGGAGGACTCTTCATCGCCATGATCGCCTCCGGAGTGATGAGTGAGTAGTTCACCCCTGGACTATGGGTCCATAGCAGTAGCTAGATGGTCGTCTTCTCCTTGTTGTGCCTCATTGTTGGATCTTGTGAGCTGCCTAACATGATCAAGATCATCTATATGTAATTCTATATGTTGTGTTTGTCGGGATCCGATGGATAGAGAATACTATGTTATGGTGATTATCAATCTATTGTTTATGTGTTGTTTATGATCTTGCATGCTCTCCGTTATTAGTAGAGGCTCGGCCAAGTTTTTACTCTTAACTCCAAGAGGGAGTATTTATGCTCGATAGTGGGTTCATGCCTTCATTGACACCCGGGACAGTGGACGAAAGTTCTAAGGTTGTGATGTGCTGTTGCCACTAGGGATAAAACATTGATTCTATGTCTAAGGATGTAGTTGTTGATTACATTACGCACATACTTAATGCAATTGTCTGTTGCTTAGCAACTTAATACTGAATGGGGTTCGGATGATAACCTGAAGGTGGACTTTTTAGGCATAGATGCAATTGGATGGCGGTCTATGTACTTTGTCGTAATGCCCAATTAAATCTCACTATATTTATCATATCATGTATATGCATTGTTATGCCTTTCTCTATTTGTCAATTGTCCGACTGTAATTTGTTCACCCAACATGCTTTTATCTTATGGGAGAGACACCTCTAGTGAACTGTGGACCCCGGTCCTATTCTTTACATAGCATACAATCTAATGCAATTGTGTTTTACTGTTTTCTTTGCAAACATCTTCCACTCGATACGTTTAATCCTTTGTTACGAAGCAAGCCTCGTGAGATTGACAACCTCACTCGTTTCGTTGGGGCAAAGTACTTTGGTTTTGTTGTGCAGATTCCACGTTGGCGCCGGAATCCCCGTTGTTGCGCCGCATCACATTTCGCCACCATCAACCTTCAACGTGCTTCTTGGCTCCTACTGGTTCGATTAAACCTTGGTTTCATACTGAGGGAAACTTGCTTCTATACGCATCATACCTTCCACTTGGGGTTCCCAACGGACGTGTGCATCTACGCGTATCAAGCTAAATTTCCGGCGCCGTTGCCGGGAGATCAAGACACGCTGCAAGGGGAGTCTCCACTTCTCAATCTCTTTACTTTGTTTTTGTCTTGCTTTATTTTATTTACTACTTTGTTTGCTGCACCTAAACAAAACACAAAAAAATTAGTTGCTAGTTTTACTTTATTTATTGTCTTGCTCTCTATATCAAAAACACAAAAAAATTAGTTACTCGCATTTACTTTATCTAGTTTGTCTTATTTACCGTTGCTAAAATGAATACCCCTGAAAATACTAAGTTGTGTGACTTCACAAATGCAAATAATAATGATTTCCTATGCACACCTATTGCTCCACTCGCTACTACAAGCAGAATTCTTTGAAATTAAACCCGCTTTACTGAACTTGGTTATGAGAGATCAATTTTCTGGTGTTAGTTCTGATGATGCTGCTGCCCATCTCAATAATTTTGTTGAACTTTGTGAAATGCAAAAGTATAAGGATGTAGATGGTGATATTATTAAATTGAAAGTGTTTCCTTTCTCATTAAGAGGAAGAGCTAAAGACTGGTTGCTATCTTTGCCTAAGAATAGTATTGATTCATGGACTAAATGCAAGGATGCTTTTATTGGTAGATATTATCCTCCCGCTAAAATTATATCTTTGAGAAGTAGCATAATGAATTTTAAGCAATTAGATACTGAACATGTTGCTCAAGCATGGGAGAGAATGAAAACTTTGGTAAAGAATTGCCCAACCCATGGACAGACTACTTGGATGATCATCGAAACCTTCTATGCAGGACTAAATTTTTCTTCGCGGAATTTATTGGATTCAGCTGCTGGAGGTACCTTTATGTCCATCACATTGGGGGCGGCTACAAAACTTCTTGATGATATGATGATAAATTACTCTGAATGGCACACGGAAAGAGCTCCACAAGGTAAGAAGGTAAATTCCGTTGAAGAAACCTCTTCCTTGAGTGATAAGATTGATGTGATTATGTCTATGCTTGTGAATGGTAGATCTAATGTAGATCCAAATAATGTTCCTTTAGCTTCATTGGTTGCTCAAGAAGAAAATGTTGATGTAAACTTCATTAAAAACAATAATTTCAACAACAATGCTTATAGGAACAACTCGGTAATAACTATAGGCCATATCCTTCTGCTAATGGTAATGGTTATGGTAATTCTTATGGGAATTCTTACAACAATAATAGGAGTGTACCCTCTGGTCTTGAAGCTATGCTTAAATAATTTATTAGTACACAAACTGCTTTTAACAAATCTGTTGAGGAAAAGCTTGATAAAATTGATACTATTGCTTCTAGAGTTGATAGACTTGCATCTGATGTTAATCTTTTAAATTTGAAAGTTATGCCTAATAATGATATTGATAATAAGATTACTACTACAGCAAATGCCATCCAAGTTAGAATTAATGAGAATATAAGATTAATGGCTGAACTGCGTGCTAGGTGGGATAGAGAAGAAAATGAAAAACTAGCTAAAGAGAATAATGTAGCTAAAGTTTGGACTATTACCACCACTAGTAATGCTAATTCTTCACATGTTGCTGCACCTCCTACTATCAATGGTAAAATAATTGGTGTTGGCAATGTTTCTACTCCTAGTGCAAAGCGTACAAAACCGCCTCGAAATTGCTAAAACTGCCGAAACCGCTTGTGATAAAACCGCTGAAATTTTTTCCAACCTTGGGAACAATGATCCTATTGCTGTAGCTCATAATGATTTAGATTTTGATGATTGCCACATCTCTGAAGTTATAAAGTTCTTACAAAAACTTGCTAAAAGTCCTAATGCTAGTGCTATAAATTTAGCCTTTACAAAACATATTACAAATGCTCTCATAAAAGCTAGAGAAGAGAAACTAAAACTTGAAACTTCTATTCCTAGAAAGTTAGAAGATGGTTGGGAGCCCATCATTAAAATGAAATTCAATGACTTTGAATGTAATGCTTTATGTGATCTTGGTGCAAGTATTTCTGTTATGCCTAAAAAGATTTATGATATGCTTGACTTGCCACCATTGAAGAATTGTTATTTGGATGTTAATCTTGCCGATAATGTTAAAAAGAAACCTTTGGGGAGGATTGATAATGTGCGCATTACGGTTAACAATAACCTTGTCCCCGTTGATTTTGTTGTTTTGGATATCGAATGCAATGCATCTTGTCCTATTGTGTTGGGAAGACCTTTTCTTCGAACCGTTGGTGCTGTTATTGATATGAGGGAAGGTAATATTAAATATCAATTTCCTCTCAAGAAAGGTATGGAACACTTCCCTAGAAAGAGAATGAAGTTGCCTTTTGATTCTATTATTAGAACAAGCTATGATGTTGATGCTTCTACTCTCGATGTTACTTGATTTGCACTTTCGCGCCTAGCTGAAAGGCGTTAAAGAAAAGCGCTTATGGGAGACAACCCATGTTTTTACTACAGCAATTTTTTGTTTTGTTGAGTCTTGGAAGTTGTTTACTACTGTAGCAACCTCTCCTTATCATGTTTTTGTGCCAAGTAAAGTTTCTATGTCAAAGTTGATGTTATATTTGGGATCGCTGCGCAGAAACAGCATTGCTGTCTGTCACGAATCTGGGCACAGGCCTCTGTAGAAAATTCGAAAAAATCTGCCAATTTACGAGCGTGATCCTCAGATATGTACGCAACTTTCATTAGTTTTGAGTTTTTCCATTTGAGCAAGTCTGGTGCCAGCTTTAAATTCGTCTTTACGGACTGTTCTGTTTTTGACAGATTCTGCCTTTTATTTCGCATTGCCTCTTTTGCTATGTTGGATTTATTTCTTTGATCCATTAATGTCCAGTAGCTTTATGCAATGTCCAGAAGTGTAAAGAATGTTTGTGTCACCTCTGAATGTGTGAATTATTAATTGTGCACTAACCCTCTAATGAGTTTGTTTGAAGTTTGGTGTGAAGGAAGTTTTCAAGGGTCAAGAGAGTAGAATGATATACTATGATCAAGAGGAGTGAAAGCTCTAAGCTTGGGGATGCCCCCGTGGTTCACCCCTGCATATTTTAAGAAGACTCAAGCGTCTAAGCTTGGGGATGCCCAAGGCATCCCCTTCTTCATCGACAACATCATCAGGTTCCTCCCCCGAAACTATATTTTTATTCGATCACATCTTGTGTTCTTTACTTGGAGCGTCGGTTTGTTTTTGTTTTTGTTTTTGTTTGAATAAAATGGATCCTAGCATTCACCTTGTGGGAGAGAGACACGCTCCGTTGTTGCATATGGACAGATATGTCCTTAGGCTTTACTCATAATGTTCAAGGCGAAGTTTCTTCTTCGTTAAATTGTTATATGGTTGGAATTGGAAAATGCTACATGTAGTAATTCTAAAATGTCTTGGATAATGTGATACTTGGCAATTGTTGTGCTCATGTTTAAGCTCTTGCATCATATGCTTTGCACCCATTAATGAAGAAATACATAGAGCTTGCTAAAATTTGATTTGCATATTTGGTCTCTCTAAGGTCTAGATAATATCTAGTATTGAGTTTTGAACAACAAGG
>NC_061508.1:26780550-26816464 GCF_022539505.1 Lolium rigidum
CACCACGCCGTTGTCTTTGTCGGATTCAAGAGGAGCTACTACTTCCGCTGCCCGCTTGGAACGGGGAGGTGGACGTCGTCTTCATCAACAACCGAACGTGTGACCGAGTACGGAGGTGCTGCCCGTTCGTGGCGCCGGAAGCGATCGTGATCAAGATCTTCTACGCGCTTTTGCAAGCGGCAAGTGAATGTCTACCGCAGCAACAAGAGCCTCATCTTGTAGGCTTTGGAATCTCTTCAAGGGTGAGACTCGATATCCCCTCGTTGCTACCGTCTTCTAGATTGCATCTTGGCTTGGATTGCGTGTTCGCGGTAGGAAATTTTTTGTTTTCTATGCAACGTTATCCTTCAAATTTGCCCTGGGGCGTCATAATTCGGATACTGCCGAGGAAATCGTCGCCTCGATTGATAATTTCGACCACGGTCCTCCTTTGGCGACCTGTGTCGTTTATTGTGGACAGCGTCTTCTCCGTCTGCCCATCTATTTGCTATCTCCATCAACGCGGATACTATCTTTGGATTGGTCCTTCCCAAGTCCTCGACAAAATCTCCACGCCTGATTCCTGCGACGAACGCATCTATTGCTCTCTCGTCAGATATATTTTCTGCCGAGTTTTTTATGATGTTCCACCTTTGGATGTATTTTCTCATTGACTCATCTGGCTTTTGTCGACACGCTCTCAGCTCTTCTAACGACGCAGGTTTTTTGCACGTGGACCTGAAGTTTTTGACGAATACGTCCTCGAAACTTTCCCAGCTGTCGATAGATCTTGGCGGAAGTTTTTTGATCCAAGATCGTGCGGCTCCACTTAAGTGCACCTGAATACTTTGCATGGCTGTTGCTCTAGTTCCTCCAGTTAACTTTACCGTCTCGAGGTAATCAATTAGCCAATCCTCTCGATCTTGCAGGCCGTCGAATTTTTTGAAGTGATCAGGCAACTTAAATCCCGACGGGACTCGAGTTTTTCGTACTCTCCTTGTGAAGCACGGCAGGCCGCACATATCCTCGTCGTTAAGCTCCGGGGACTGCCGATGATCCCTTCTGCTTTGCCTTGCTCTATCGATCCTTGCTTGTGCTCCTGTATCTCTTGCTCCACTTGGTCCTTCAGGAACTGCCGCCGTTGCCGCTGCAGGTCGTGGACTATTTTGCCTTGCTGCTCCTTCGGGAGGCGTTGCTACAAACGCTGTCCCCATAGCTCCAACCCACGCTAACGCCATATTGTATAATGTTTTCCTTGGATCACACGGGGGTGGCACTGGATGCGAGGATGTAGGCTTGTGTCGCCATATACCCGGCTTCCGGTGTCTTAGGGATAATGTTTCCTCTTGTATCTATCGACATAAAGGACATGTCGAGGTTTTGGACCAAGTACTCTCTTTACGCTTCGGGTATGTGTTGTAACCTTGATCTTCCTCCGTTCCGAGCTTCCCTGTGACTATCATCCGAAACTCTAGATTGTCGACTTAGATCCGCCCTTCTCCTGCTGGATGCAGAAGCTGCCTCCTTTCTCCTGTTCAACTCAGCTGTCTGTTTTTCTATTTCTCTGGCAGTGCGTGCGAGCCTATATTGATAAGCTTGCAGCTCTTGAGCTGTAGCTGTTGTCGTCATTGGCTCCGAACCATCTAGGGCTTTTGCCGCTCTATCCCAGGCTGCTTGTGGAAGTTGAACTCTGACATGTGGTGTGGGCCCGACATATTTAGTGCCCATACCTCTCCTTAGATCTGAGGGATCGACATAAGGATTACCCAAATCGTCGAAAGCCTCCGATGTTTCCTCTTGATTTTCGATAGCATAAATCTGATGATATTTTGTACTCGGATCTATGTTGGGTTTGGTGACATCATTGTTGAGATTGATGAAGACCTTGCCCACTGTGATGGATTTGTCGATGAAGTCGTAGACTCGTCGACATCGCTTGAGCCATCGCTTATATATGAGTCCGCAGATGACTCAAACGATGTGTCGCTGAAGATCTTGGCGAGTTTCTCTCTTGCTCTGATGCTGACGTAGCGTGTTGCCGAAGTTTCTTCTTCTGACTCGGTTGACGATGCATAGCTTGAAAAATCGGAATCGACCGCCGACGATCCCGACGAAATCGGAATCTCGACACGATACGATCCTTCCTTCTCGACGCGAAAGTGAAACCTTCCGAACGTCATCTCCATGGGCTCCGCCAGATACGCATATGCATCCAAACGGGAGGGTGGGTGAGGAACAAAATCAACAAGACCAGCAGCGATCTGTTTACCTCGATCCATAGTGTTGCTTCCGGTTGACGATGTCGAAGATCTTGAACGTGCCATCGAGATCAGATCCTTACGCCTCTAATTCCCACAGACGGCGCCAATTGACAAGGGATTAACTTGTCAATGCCTACGGATTATAGGCTAGGGTTTAATTAGAAGTAGAGGGCAAGTAGATCTCGAAGGTTTCAGCCGAAAAGTACTCGACGATTATGAAAACTTGGGTTTGTGAACAATGATTCGATGATCTCCTCGTTCCTCGACTCCCCCTTTATATAAGAGGTGGAGCCGAGGGTTTCGTTTTGTACAAGTTACAGAGTCCGGGACGGTTTCTAACTCATCCCGCCAGATTACAAACAATACTTCCTATTACAATTCTACTTTCCTTAATATATCTTGGGCTCTCGAACCTTCTTATTCTTCGGGTAGTGGGCCTTCATTAAACCCCGGGTACTATCTTTGGCAGGCCCATTTGGGATGCCTATGTCACATAGCTCTGTTAGTCATTGACACATCGGAAAATGTCAATGACTTGGTATGGCCGAATTAAAATTTTCTACAGTTTCCATTGTTTGGTGAATTGAGCGATGGTTTTAATTGTCCAATTTACTACAAACCAACCCTTTTGCTTTAACCCGTTGATATATAGAATGTTACTATTTGATACGATAGTTGAATAGTTCCAAATAATTGACATCCTAGTGTGCTTTGCCAGCTTAAGCATAAGCGGATTCTGTTTACGAGACATATATAATCCTTATGTTCTTCATTTAGCATCTTGATTAAAACAAGAGGAAATGGCACTCACTCCGATTCATAATAAGGGTAGTGGTTGTAGTTCAAATTTGTACCCCTTATTATGGATTGAAGGGGCACATTTTGCGATTGATTGCACCTCCCGCGCCTTGTGTCTGTCTAATGCTTACGTCTATTGTTTGGCATCGTATATCTTAAAACAATGAGGATGTGCAGTTGGTAGGATGCAAGCGGAAGTCAGCGCATAATCCCACAAAAGAAGAAGGGGCTAGTGGATAAAATTGTAGTACGGAGTATATAACTAATATGATTGATTTTTTTGCTATGTTGCGGAATAGAATTGGTGCCGCTTCTCATCCAAAGCAATTGGGGTCCCTAGAAACTTCACAGCAGGTACGTAAACAAAATGAAATTGGTACAAGTCGAGCAGATCAGTTAATTGGAAGGAAAACCCTAAGACGTCTCTCCGCCGACATTGTAAACGCGCTTTTAAGGATAGGATACTAGGATCATAGAGGCAGCAGCACGTGTAGCTTCTCCATTCCCCAAAACAAAAAGTCAGAAACATTGTGCACGAAACCTGCAGCAGCTGCAGGCTTTGCCGGTAGGCTGCAGCACGGTGCGCCGCCGACCCAACCACCCGCCGTCCGGCCCATCACCTCAAGCGGCCGCCCACAAGAAAAAAGAAAAGCGCGAAAAGATAGAAAAAAAACACCTCTCGCGCCCCATTCCATTCCTTCCCGCCCGTCGCGCGCCGCCTCCCAGCCGCCGGCGGCGGCTATGCTGAAGGGGCGCGAGAGCCTGGTCCGCCTCATCGGCCGGCGTCGCCGCTCCCCTCTCCCCGCCTCCCTCGCCGCCGCCCTCCTCTCCTCCCCCGCTCCCTCCCACCAGGTCAATTATACACTCAACACTGAACCCCAAACTGCTGTCCGACGCTTAACGTTTCCCCGTTTCCCCCACAGGCCGACGACGCGGACGCGGACGCGGACGCGGGCGCGAGCGCGAGCGAGGCGGCTGATGCTGGCCCGTCGTCGGGAGGGGGCGCCAGCGCCGGCGCGGAGCGGGTGGCCTGCCCCGTCTGCGGCGAGTCCATCCGCGGCTCCGACTACAACGTCAACGCCCACCTCGGTCCGTACCCGCCTTCTCTGGACCTCCGCACTCCTCCCGAATCAGTGGAATGTTCATTCCAGTACTCATATAGGTTCGCTAGCCCCTGTTATTCCGGAATGCCGATTGCATTGAGCTCCACTAAGTCGTTGCTGAACAAATCACAAATGCCGTTAGCCACTTCCTGGCTGCACCAAGTTCAGTGTTGATGTGGCTGCTTGCGCAGCTGCACTTGATCACTCTCACATACCGCGTTGGTATTTACAGTCAAGTGTCGTTAACTCCGCTATGTCCGTCGTCTCGTTTCATTTATGCTAATCGCTCTGTGTGAAATCTTACTCAAGTATAGTGGGATGCATAGAGAGCATTACATGCTTACCAATACTATAAAATTGTTCTGAAGAATTCTGTTTCCACATCAACTGTGCAGATATATGCCTCACAAGAGGAGCGAAACGGAAGCTAACACAGAGCAGCCTTCTGGATTTCAGATTCAGTAAAAAAGCAACAGTTAAGCCTAATCCAGACAGTGTGGACAATGATGACGAGGCAGGAAATAAGGGACTGGCAGGTGGAGACGTATCTAGTGACACCGCATTTTTATCCAGGAATAGTAGTAGTGACCCTGGAAGCCCCGAGGATAGTGCTACCCCTTCATTAACTGCCTGCCCGCGTGGTTCACCTGACATTTCCGAGATGCATGATACATGTATACCTTCAAATGTTGTCTTGCCCAATACGAAGAATGCTGAAAATGACGGCGCAGTCGAAAAGGACTCTTCCTACATGCTTTCAGCAGGAACAACTTCTGGCAGTATTGATGCATGCCCAGATGTGGGTTCTAGCACCAAGGTTGTTGTTGACACTGTCATAGTGGGCCGGAGGTTCCGTGAAAACATTGAACTGCAAGAAGGTGTGGGCATTACTGTTTTGAGAGATCCTCAGAATGCTAAGGATCCTGATGCTATCAAGGTTTGCATCATTTATAAAGAAGCTGTACTTTCTGTTTATATCTCTTTAATGTAGATTTTTTCTTCTTAATACCATGGGCAGGTGCTTTATGCAGGGTCTGAATGTGAGCAGATGCTTGGATACTTGCCCCGAGAGCTGGCTAAAGTCTTGGCTCCTCTACTGGACAAACACTTTGTTGAGTGCGAGGTGATCCCTTACTATATTGCAAAAGAAGTGTAATGTAGCCTGCAGTTTCTACTTACCGCCCTACTAGGTCCTCGAGAGTTATGTAGGCTGCCCTCTTGTTGAATAAACACATGCAGTCAAATTTTACACAGAATGCAATTCAGTGGAAACTACATATACAGAACCATGTTCTGCCTGGTGACCTTGATTTTTGATGAATAAACTAGCCTTGACTACTGTGGTAGATTGTCTTAGATATCTCACTCCATGCCATCTTAGTGAATGCATGCTGATTCTAATGGGCAGAACAACTATAAAATAACATGCTTTGCCATTGTAGTTAGTTTTCTGCCTATTGGCTATATACTTAGTACTCTTCATACCCCAACTGTTGTAAGAAGAAGAGGTTTAGGGCATCTCCTGGTCTGCATAAATTTCAGCAGAGCCATGTCGCTGTGTTAGTGATTTTAAGGTGGTGGTAATGGTCTGTCTCTGTAATTTAAGATTTTTTTTTCCGGCAGCCTGTCTCAGTGAGTATCCTCAGTCCTGTTAAGGGTGTTTCTCTCGAACCGGGCACACACTGCCGCTGTTTTAAACCGGATTCCAATACATGAGCTAAAATTATTTTCTAACCAAATGAAGCCTACGCTATCCGTAAATAACGATGTACTCAGGATAAATGTTTGTAGGAGTGGGAGGTATATTGCCCAACTAAACACCTGGAAAGGACCAACCCAACTTCATATCCATTTATAATTAGTGCAAGCAACACTTCCGGTCACTAGAAGGCTGGAAGCCCACTCTATCTGTGAAAGTAGTTAGTAGAATACAGATGTATACTCTGGTGCAAACAGATCTTTAGTCACAACTAGCACTCTTTTTTAGCCTGAACGTTTGCTTCATAGGTTTTTATTGAGATTAATTTTTAATTCCCTGAAACCAGCAATGCTAGAAAAAAAAGCTGGTGGTGACATCAGTGTCATCTTTGCTGATGACATCAATCTTGTTGGCAGTATTTTTTTTCCAGTAACTTTTTTTACCCTGTTTGCTATAGGATAGCCCACAAGGTTTCTACTCCAACTTCGAATAGGTCTTCGAGTATTTTTTATAGATTTTTTTTCTGTAACAAGTCAATAACCATCAAACTTCTGATGCCTATTTTCCTATTTTTCTAGGGAGTTGTGGTTGGTTTGCCTGAACAGCAGCTTGACAATGTGCCTATCCATCTAACTTGCCAGAAATGTGAAGATGACAATGAGGGATATGAAGATCTGAGATACCGACAATCCTTGTGGGAAAATTTTCTTGGTGTTGTTAGAAATGGAAATTTACAGCGACCTAGCAGTGCAAGATACCAGGAAAATTTTAATACCATGCTAACGGATGTTATGACCAACCATACACACCTTTTCAGTGATAAGGAAACATCATTTCTAGGTTTATTTCCTTCCCATAATATCTTTATGTTTCTTGATGAAGGAGTCCTAGTGACTAGTTTATGTTTTAACATTCAATAGGTTCTTTTAAGTCTCTATCGAATGATGGCCAAAGGCTTTTTGTGAGGATTTACAGTCGAAAAGGTAAGCTCCTGATGTCTATTGATAGTTAAATTATTCATTTGGCTTCTTTCGTGTTCAATATGTGTGTTTTAGAATTTTAGTGCTAGAGATGTAAGTTAAGTGCATGCATTACTTTGGTAGGTTGAACAAAATGAAACCTCATTGTGCAAATATAACTTAAAGTGATTAAATGAATTTCTTGCAGGGCCGTGGTTTCGAGTGAGGAGTATCTCGTATCGTGAAATATCAGATGTGGACCATGCAGCCATGGAGTTAAAGTGTAATAACCTTTACCTACTTATTTTTGTAACTGTCATGTTAGCATTCTTTAGCTATTTCAGTTGGAAGCTGCTTCTTTTAAAGTGGCAGGTTATATAGAGATGCTTTCTTGCACCGATGTTCCATCTGAATACGATATTAAAGAGATTCTCGATGTGCTAAGTGTTCCAGAAATGAAGGAAATGCTAAAGGAACTCCCTAAGGTTTCAATCTTACCTTCAACCCCTTTCTTGTTATGCACAAGTATGCAGTTTGCCTTTTACTAGCCCAGCGTATTGCCGATTAGAATCACAATTTGTTCATATACGCTGCTACAGAGGACAGTTACACACACTACTTTGGAATTTATAATAGTGCATTTATTTATTACTAGTATGACAATATATCGCTTACTAGTGCCAACTTGGTCTGTGTTGTTGATCTATGTTGCATGAACATATCGTGATGCACGTATATCACATAATAATATGGCACATCCATGATAATGCATACCCTGCAAAATGGCCAAGGCATATGATCTGGTAATAATTGAATATCACCCATTTATCCATAATATTTACGATTAAAGCTCAAAGCAAATGATGTGGGCATAATGCTATATTGTTTCAGTTAAAATGCCCAACAACCTGTAAGCATGTTAAGTGGCAGCACATGATGTACAGAAATGAACGATTGATATTTAGAAATATGTAATCTTGGTCAAATTGGTAGAGGAAAATCCTGAGATAATGGATGAGCATCGGAATGTTAATTGTAATCACCACCAAACCTTATTTCAGGTCATCAGGTGTAACAGTTACCAAAATTCTCGAGGCATGGTTAACAGAGCTTGTCTGTGAAATGCAAGAATACAAGCATCACAGCCCAAAAAGTCTCTTTGTCTCCCAAGCTCCAGTTCTTGTGTTGTTCTCGAAAAATTGAAAATAATATTTATGAGTTTCAAAAACAACAACAACAACAACAACAACAACAAGAAAGCCTTTATTCCCAAACAAGTTGGGGTAGGCTAGAGGTGAAACCCATAAGATCTCGTAACCAACTCATGGTTCTGGCACATGGATAGCAAGCTTCCACGCGGCTCTTTCCATGGCTAGTTCTTTGGTGATACTCCAGTCCTTCGGATCTCTCTTTACGGACTCCTCCCATGTGAAGTGTGGTCTACCCCGTCCTCTCTTGACATTATCAGCACGCTTTAGCCGTCCACTATGCACTGGAGCTTCTGGAGGCCTGCGCTGAATATGAGTTTCAAAAAAATCTGAAAAAAATTCTGGTTGTAGCCAGTGAATTGTTCAAAAGTGCAAAATGTCAATTTGAAATCCTTTGAATGAAAAAATCTTATAATTTTTGGAGATTTGAAGATATGAATTGTTCACTATACTCAGATCCACTTTCTTTTGTGTAGCTCAAAATACGAAGTGTTTCAAATAGATTTTTTGTACGTATATGGGATACATCATGGGCTAGAACCGTATTTTTTTTCAGATTTTTTTGAAACTCGGAATTATTATTTTCGAATTTTTCACTGGAGCTTGGGAGCCAGAAATCTCCACTCCACATCTCTGTATTGAGAACAGGTAGGCGGCTCAAAAGTAAAATAGAAATTGGACAACTGATTGCTATTTTGATAAAAAAATTGTGATAAATACTTTGATCAATTGCCTGCTATCGCAAGTTGTTTTCCCCTTTGTGCTGACATGCAGTTTATTTCTAAACTCTTCCTGGTATTCTCATTGAATATTGCTTTTGTTTATTTTGCTTTCCAGGAGAACACAAACTGCACTCGTCGACATGAGATTCTCAGCACTCTTCTCTCTATATACAATAATGGAACCTGGTAATGGCTCTTTCCTTGTTTCATACTTGGGCATCATGGCCTCATAAGCAAATTCACTTTTGGATGTAGCACAACTCTACCAAAGCGAATTGTGAAATGGACGGGAACCTGTATAAAAACCTCCAATATGGCTGATGAACTTCTGTGGCGTGTTCAGGTGAATGGAAATTTTGCTTAGACTGTTATATTGTTTACAGTATTGTTCCGTCCAACTACTGTTGGCATGTATGATGATCAAATGCAACCATGCAGAGGCTCTTTTTTCTAAATGGTGATCAAGATCTTTCATCATTTCTATTAGTGGATCTTGGTCTGGTGAAATTCCCAGACTACACGTGCAGCATCTCTCATTGTATTTTTCAAGAAAGAAATGATTTACTGGAGTATGAAGAGGTGAGCTTTTCATTTCCTTATAGAAAACAGATGCAGAACCTGCCAATCTTTAGTTGTGTTTAATGTCTTATGTTGCACAGGCTATTCGAGTGGCACAGTTCATGGATGAATCTCTTGATAATGATAACATGGAAATGGTGTCAAGATGCGCCGATTTGTCTGAGAATCGACTATGCACTATGTTTAAAGACAAAGATAGCAGTTTTGCTGAATCTCCTCCATCATTCTATTCATGCTTTTCACCAACCTGGATCTATTCAAAAGTACTCACATTAGGTGTCTCTGTTTACGAACGCGAACGCAGGTAAGTTGTGATGAACTTATGGATCTACCCAACTGGTATCTGCACAAATTTAGATGTTTCTTTCAGTTTTGATTGAACTGGAACCCTTGGCTATTCCATTTCTAGGGGGTGTTAAAAAAATCTTCTTGTCTGCTAGACGGATAATGGGGTGCTTTAGTTTACTTACAGCTGTTAGATATTTGGTTGCAGAAACTTGTACTAGGTAGGTTGTAGCATTTCATCTTGTATGCGAATTGTAGATTAATGTGAACTTTTGCATCGAGCTGAGTTTTTTATGAATAAACCTAATTGAAATAGATATCATCTTCTGAAGTCCTTTTTTGCTGCAAACTGATGGAATATATGAATGCATCCACAGGAAGGATCTTTCCCTTTCCTCTTTGAAATTTATAATTTTACAATACCTCCGAGTTTACATTCACTCAGTACCTAACTTTGTTATTATTTTAGGGAACAAAATATACTGACTATATTTTTCAGGTATGCAGATGCAATAAGGACTCTAAAGATACTACTCAGTAACGTTTCTTCTGGTAGACGGCGAGGATATTGGACTCTGAGGCTATCTGTTGATTTGGAGCATATGGGCCGCCCAAATGAGAGCCTTTCAACAGCTGAAGGAGGAGTAGTTGATCCATGGGTCCGTGCTGGGTCAAAGATTGCACTCCAAAAGAGAGTTCTGCGTTTAGGCAAACCTCCACGATGCTGGAAAGTTCCTAGTTATGCTGATTCTCTTAGGAGAAATATAAAAGAGGTATGTATATCATTTTATGAGTAATAAACCGCCCTTTATCGAAAAAAATGTGTATCACTCTGAAGGTCCTCAATCAGGACAAAGTTCTTTATATCTGTCTACTGGATCAAGGTGATAACATGAAAATGGTAAATAATATATACATGGGATGCATCACGAATATTCTGATATTCTATTATCAGGTAAACATCGAAGGAAGGCCATTGAATTGTGAAATAGGAGCAAAGAATGTTTTTTATGGCTATGATGGGGAACGCTGTGGGGTAGAGCAGTTAGCTTTGCAATATTATGCTGATGAAGGAGGTGGTTGGCAAGGTACCCATTCAGAAGGTGGGATATGGATGACAATCTTTGGCCTTCTGATGTGGGATGTAATATTTTCAGAAGTATGCGATGTTTTCCACTCTAAATTTCAGGTACATGACATATGGACCATTTTTTCTCGTTAAGAGTTGCATAACCATGTGCATTATGTTGGTGCATCTTGCAATGACTATGCTTTTGATATATTGTTTGCATGTTCGAGTTAACAGAGATTTCAGTTTTTTCATCATGATCTTTTACTTGGCTTCCTTACCACGATTTCGCATAGCTTGAGTCCTGTGTTCTCTTGCAGACAGCCCCTCTTGATTTTGAAACAGATGACTTCTACAAGTCAAGAAAGGACCTTATAGAAACACAGTTGGAAAAGATACAGGACGGAATGGCGGAAGAGATGCTTATCAGCTCATGGGAACTACATCAAGGGACATCCTGCAAGGGTGTCAACTGGGACCGGCATTCTATGGCAGACCTACGAGCTGTCGTTGCGTGTGTTGGCGGCCATCGCTTAGCGTTGCTGCTCCGGCATCTAGCCCTTGATTATAGGAGTTGGTCTGGTGGAATGCCTGATTTGCTGCTATGGCGTTTCCTCGATGAACGAGGTGGTGCTGAAGCTAAACTTGCGGAGGTTAAAGGACCAAAGGATCAGCTCTCTGAGCAGCAACGTGCTTGGATTTTTGTCCTGATGGATTTTGGATTTGATGTGGAGGTTTGCAAAGTGAGCTTAGTTTCTAAGCGGAGATAGCTCCCCTCTATTCCTGGTGTATCAATTTCTTTATATTTATTTCTTCGGCAAAATGTATTCAAACATACCAAAAGCTGTGACAAGTATAAGCAGCATTGTTTTTGATTTCTGCATCGATGTTGTCTGAAAGTAAAAGCTGTCTTACAATTTCCAATGTCTATTTCTTGGATAACGAAAAGCACAGAACCAAGAATTAGTTGATTTGTTTCCCCAGTTTTAGTACATAGTAGTTTACTTCTGGTTCAGAACGTGAAGTGGTTGATGAATTAATCCATCTATGCTGGGCTAGTAGCCTAGTAGTAGGTTGCATTGCAGATCAGCAGCTGTCTGGTTGAAATATTCAGAAATTGTACGCAAACTGAAAATTGAGTACACTCGTAAGCCAGAAGATACACTACAGTTGAAGGATCTGATAACAACCCTTTTTTGGGGGCGTTCATGGGGACAAAATTTCCATCTTAGATGTGTAATACACAGGCTGAACATGCTCTTGACCTGGAATCAGGTACAAGAAAACTACAACAAACAAATGAGGTATGGACAAAGTGATACTGATATTATATATATTCATGAGGAGTCAAGGTTGGACAAACAACAAAATCATGCCATTACAGAGGAACATTGACAAGTTTCACCACCGTGATGTATTTGAGAGACTGGCAAGTACATATTAGTCATTGCCACGATCACAGGTACATCAATATGCAACCTAGTTCTCAACTTGCAATGGGATGATTTCCGGGCCGCTTGATAATACTTCAGTCTCTTTGGCTTGAAGTCTAGATGTTGGCCATAACTAACCATGTTATAGCTGAACAAGTAGTAACCACTGTGGCCTGGGGGTTGTCATAAGTTAACCATGCATCCTCCAGAACATTTGCTGTGCCTGATCTAACCTTTATATGAATATGCTGTTAAACGCCTCCTCCAATGCTCTTCGCTTACCCAACTCAGCAGTCCAACCACCTGCTCGTGCCCCTCTCTCCGCACGTAGTCTCATGGTCTCCTCATCATATCCTTGTAGAGGATCTAAGGAACCACCAATTGGTTGTGGGGCGTTGCCTGTCGGACGAGGCTGATTCAACCCACCTGGAACGGCAGCAGGCGCATACTGGCCTTGAACTCCTGCCCCACCACTTATGCCCTGGGAGCTTCCAGCAGCCTGTTACAGTTTGCAAAACAAACATTGGCATTTGTACCACAACAATATAAGAAGCATTTAAGATAGATTAAAATGCAACACATGAGCCTCAGGTGTTAAGTAGAACAGAGAACAACAGGGAAGCTATTATGGTTGGCATGCAATGATGCAGGCAGTCAAACTGAATGGAATAAAGTAACTGAGAATGCAATTATCGACTAGAAATTCATGCCACAAAGTGAACATGATATTAACAAACTTCCAAAACCTTAGATAGCCGAGCAACCAATATCCAAAGTTTGCAATACCTCTACGGAATATTTCTTTAAGGAGATAGCGTGAAGAATAAAGATGAAATGCACATTCACTACCAACTGAAAAATGGTAGCAGAATATCCAGCTTTGTAAAAGTTTTAACCTTCCATCACCGACAGATCGTGATTGTCAAATACTGTTGTATTTCAGATAGATTAAAACTTGCTGACAACATTTGATTGCATATATCCGAAATGATGCACAGGTCAAAAGTATATAAGGTGGCCTCTCAGAATTTAGCATTATACTGATGCCATTTATAAATAAATGTATTATAGTTATGATTACTTCACAATTGTTAAGTGAATATTCCCCATAGAGGAAGGCTTCTAATCACCCAAAGCATATATAAAATATATATGTACGAAAGATTGCTATCAACTAACCGTATCACTGGAACCAGCTTTTACAGGATTCGTTCTGCTCGCTTTCAGTGCCGCTGCAAGATCTTCAGCCTACACAAGAACCACATTGGCCAGAAAAGAGCAATCGCTGCCAGGTCAGAATCTAAAAGCCTTACAGAGGGATAGAATAGTACAAGAATAACATACCCTTTTAGCTCGTGATAGATATATCTGCTCAGCATTTTCCTGCTGGTACCTAGAAATTTTAGCTTCGATCGCCTCGACATCGAATCCTTCGATCAGGTTGAAGGCTTCAAAGAGACATCAATTTTGAAATAAATAAACTAGCTTTGATCGACATTGCTACCAATGCTAGAACGAGCAGGCCTACAAACAGGTGATGGGCAACTCACTCATGTCCTCGACTTCCTCCAGGTAGTCGTTGTAATCTTTCAGCGACGGGAAATGCTCCCGCGTCTTGTTGAATCTGAGGTCGCAACCCGCACAAAAGGATCAGACTCGGCAGCGGAAGTTGGTTCGAAGGAAAGGAACCTGGGGAGTTCAGGGGGAGGGAGCGCGCACATGCTGGCCATCCTGCGGCGGAGGGTCATCTCCTTCGCCCATGCGTTCCCTCCACCACCGCCCCCCACCACCACCATCTCGCCGCCGCCGCTGTCGCCGCCGACTGGACCGCGGGATCAGCTGCCGTGGGGTCGCGCCGTAAGTGAGCTAGGGTTCTGACCGGAGGGGGAAGAAGAAGGCGAGCAGGGCCCGTGGTTGCAATTTTGAGAAAGGAAAGGCTCTTTTAGCGAAAGAACACGCGATAGCATATCTGAACCGCCCAATATTGATCGAACGGCTCGAGTAGCACGTGGCACGTGCTTGTAACCTTGGATCCTCTTTGCGGTCCACGCCACAAACAGCAATGGCGCACCCGCTGCGCCTTCTCGGCCGCATGGCCGGCGGCGGCGGCCGCCGGGGCCGCCTCCCGCCTCCTCTCGCAGCCCTCGCCCACCTCTCCGCCTCGCCGCACCGGAGCCCCGACCAGCAGCTCCCGTCACCTGCTCCATCGCTTCCTTCACCCCCTCGCTTTCTCCCTTTCGCCGTGCCCGCGCGAAGCTTCTCCTGGTACTCCCGCTCCCCATCCGTCCCCGCCGCCGACGCAGTCGCTGCGGAGGCTCCGGTTGGCGAGGGCGCAGGGGTCGAGACGAAAGGCATCTACTTGGATGATGCGAGTACCATCGATTACGGGGAGGTGCTCCCCGGCGCGGCAGGCGGTGCGGCGGATGCTGCCGTGGGAGTGGCCGTCGGTAGCGATGGAAGCGGCGTCTCCGGTTTCTGTATGGGCACGGTAGTCGACGCCATCGACGGGTTCCATAGTCTCACCGGACTACCATGGTAGGCATCCTGCGGCGGAAGGCTTGTCAATTGTTATTGCTGCTGCCATTAATTCCAACTTAAGTAGGCTTGGTTTGGCGTTTCTCATTCTCTTAAGTCGCTTCTCTGTGGTATTTGCATGTGTTGTGATTTGTTGCCCTCTTGACTCAGAGTATTACTAGATCCTTCATTTCTGTGAACAATGAAGATAACAGCTGATTTGATTTTCATTGCAGGTGGGTAACAATCTCCGTCTCAACTGTGGCCATGCGAGTTGTGATACTCCCTGCTCTTGTATTACAACTTCACAAGACTGCTAAAATTGGTCAACTATTTCGAAAATGTAAGTTCTGCCAGCTTCTCACTGCCCTTTCGTGTGTTAAAAAAATGTTTGATATGCATGGGCTTGACTGGTGGCCAGAGAGTACCAGATTCAGACGACTATTATTCATCTTTCATAAAAAAATTCTTAAATTTCCCAATATTTTGAATATTACCAACTAGTAAATGTAATTCTATTGTATTCTTCCAAGTAAAAATATCCACTTTATCTGAGCCTTCCAGAGTCTATTTTATTGTTGTATGATTGAGTTTATATTGTTTATATTTTATTTTTTATGTTTATCTGTTTCTGATTTTACTCTCATATATCTCCTTTTAAAGTGCCCCCTCCATTCCCACCCCCTCTATCAGGAAGGAGTTATCGTGACCAGTACTCTCTTTTCCAGAAGAAAAGGCGAGAACTCGGTTGCCCCTCCTTTCTTTGGAATTTCGCCTACTTTTCAGTTCAGGTAATGATAAAATCTTCTATAATCCAGACACTTTGAGAGTAAATAACATTACAATTCATTTTTCGAAGTATTGCTTCTATTGTTTCTTGTTCCTAATCCCCCCCACCCACCCACCCACCCACACCCTTTACCCTGATCCATTGTTTGAAAAGCATTTAAAAGAGCATTCTATTTGCTCTGGTGTTTTTTTCGTATATGCAGCTCCCTTGCTTTATATTGTGGATGGCAAGCATCCGGAGTATGTGCCTGAGTAATCACCCTGGATTGGATAATGTATGTTCAAGGTATCTCTATACTCAATTATCTACTATTACATTCCTTTCAATAGTCCTAAGTTTCTTAAAAGAGTATGTTCTGTGAAGCTCTTGCCGTTGTAACCATACATTTACACTAATGTGCCTCTTTTTTTTCTGTTTATGAGGCATTTGCGAGCTATCCTCATTTTAGTAGCTTTGCAGCTTAAAATTCTGTTACAGAGATGGTGTTTCACACTTACCAACATTTCTACTAATTTCAATCATGATGTAATGTATGTAAAAATTGTAAACTAAATGGAATAAGCTCTGGCATTGGCATGAACTCAGTTAATGTCTGTACCCCCTCTATCCCAAAATAGGATGCCTATAATATTTGGATAAAGTCAAACTTCTCAAAGTTTGACCAACTATATAGAAAAAAGTGTCAACATTTATAATCCCAAATTAATATCTTTAGAACCATCATGAAATATATTTTCATATTATGTGCATTTAAAATTTTAGATGTTGATAACTTTTTGTATAGAAGAAAGTCCACTTTTGGTCCTTGAATTTTAGTGAAAGTTCACTTTTGGTCCTAGAACTTCTGTCTGGTTTAAAATAAACCTTGAACTCTCAGAATCATTCACTTTTAGTCCTTACCCCGATTGAGCTAAGCAAATATCTACCATAGGTGCCCAAAAACTCAAGGTAACGGTGCAAGGGTAGAGAGACGGGACGATGTTGATAAGCAAACAAGTAGACCTTTGTGGCGCAACGCTTCACGTGAATTAGAAGGAAGAGAAATCAAGCGAGAGACTGGTTCAGGGACCCAAGGGTTTCGTTGTTTTTTGCATTGTGATGTTTGTTTAACATCTCAGCTAGTTTGGGTTTGGTCTGGTTCTAAACCAATTTGGTTGGTTCCCTATTTTTTCTTTCCACGCTAGTAATTTGCTCAACTCAACTGCAAAGGGATGAAAAATGAACTATTATGAGAGTTCAAGGTTCATTCTAGACTAAAAATAAATTTTGGGACTGAAAGTGAACTTTCCCAAGAGTTCAAGGATGAGAATTGGACTTTCTTCTTTTGTATATAGTTGCTCAAACTTTAAAAAGTTTGACTTTGACTGAAAACTATAGGCATCCTAATTTGGGAAGGAGGGAGTAATTCATATTCAAGGATGTAAATTTGATTAACTGAAGAGAAAATCTGCATAAGTGATAATTGGTTATATATTTTTGTCATTGACTAGTTAAATTTGTTTTCAGCGATTTAATATTAATTATCTGTTGGTATTTGTTGACAATTATACAGGGCGGTATTCTGTGGTTTCATGACTTGACCGCGTTTCCACATGGTGCTTTAGGTCCTGTTTTTCCTATCTTAGTTGCTGGACTCCATTATTTGAATATTCAGGTAATCTACTGCTTTGTATCCAGTTTTTGTGTTTTAAAATTTTGTTTACCATTTTCCCAGTTTTGAGTGTGTTACCGTTACCTTCATTATTTCAGTTCAGTGGCTGGCTAACATTTGATCCAATAAAATATAAGTTATGTTAGACCAAATTGATATCATTAGATTCATATAATCGCAAAGAATCTTCTACTGAAATTTGAACGATCTTCTGTTCTTTTTGTTGCTATTTGGATGCGAACACTAGTTTATATATTTTCGTGAATCTAGGACTTGTTGCCGGTTTGCAGTAAATTGTCTAACGGTTCTTTCTTGCCTTCCTCAGATATCCTTCCAGAAAAGCCATACCAAGGAGTTGCCTGGAGTTTTAGGCGTACTAGCAAAGGCACGTTCCTGCAACCAATGTCATATTGGATACAAGTTGCTAGCTGTCACAACTCAAATGCAAATCGCTTGCATAACTGGCCTATTGCTAAGATCTTGTGTGATGAATGTGAATGATTGGCGACTCACTTGGCAATCTGGATAATTTTTGCTAGTTTGGTGCAATCTGTAGCGCTGGATAGATTTAGGCACTTGCGCAGTTTAGTTGGTCAGTACTACTAAAGAATACACTCCACACTCCCTCTGTCAGACGACATATCTTTATAGCTGTATCATGAATGTATTACCGTTACCCTTCTGGTTTAATACAGTACAAGCTATGATCCTGAGGCTGCTACCTGTAAATATGCATAAAACCTTGCTTAGGCATATGTCTGGTGCTCCAGTGCTCCTGACCTTACAATCTGCAATATGGGATTAGTTTTCTCTATTAAGAAACTTGCTCAACTAGGTCCATTTGAATGCCCATGAATTTGTTTCCATGATAATATGATCATGTGTATCTCCATTCTTATGTTCTGAAAACGTTTGTTTCTTGTTTGCAGTACTACAAGATATACCTTGATATTCTGTCTATTCCTTTGTTTCTTATCGCGTATGTGGTCCCTCAGGTAAGTTCCTTCCAATTTGCTTCATTTGGTTAGAGATGATTATTATGCGCACTAGATATGGTTTCTTGCCAATTGTAGAGTTATAGTTTTTTGCTCCATTTCAGTATATAGAGGGAGGGAGGGAAGGAGGGACTGAATTCTGTACAGTAACATGCTCTGTATCTCTACATATTCATACTTTCGCTCTCACTAGCAAACCAGGTTGGATGAATTAAGCATCAGTGCCCCAATTTGTTTTAAGTAATCAAAGTTCTTGGAGCAGGGCCTGAAGCTAAAATTAAGAAAGATGTTGTTCTATTAAGAGTTCAATGGAAGTTATTCTTATTACCATTTAAACATAATCATGCTTCATCATCAAACAGACTGAAAGAAGAATCACAGTTTAGCGCCTTTTTTTGGTTTCATTTAGGTCGCTGTTCAGATGATAGTGATGCATTGTATTTACCCCTCTTATTGGCAGGGAAGCCTGATCTACTGGACTACCAATGGTTTATTTAGTGTAGCTCAGGTCAGTTGAAGCTATTCACTTCTGTAATGAAAGCCTTTTTTTTTTTGTCAACTTTGGATATTCCTGCACCAGTTATTATAACTCCATGCTTACATATATGTATGGACTTGATGAATGCAAGGAAAGCTTATAAGGCCCACTAGTTCTTTTGCATTATTTTGTAGTAAAGGAAATAAAAATATTTGGTAGGGACTAATTTTACACCTTATAGAAAAAAGGAACATCAGTCAAAACACATATAGACGAGTTCTCTCTTTCCTTTGTGCCTATTTTCTGTTAGTCCGACAGATGTTCAGTATCAATGATTTAGGCATGTGCAGATAGTTATGATGCAGACTTTATGTTTATATTACTGTTCCGATGTTCACATTGCATATTTTGCATTGTATCTAATCTTCGAAATATATAAATGCAGCAATTGTCCCTCAGAAATGATGTTATCCGTAAGATGTTGGGATTGCCTGATATTGGAGCTCACTCTGGTAATGCATCACCAAAATCTGTTCTTGAGGGCCAGAAGGCGATGCAGGTGAAACCCTCTGAAAGTATTTAATGTTATAGCAATTGGCTGTTGCAGTCATGCCAATCTAACTTCACTAATTTCGCATCCACTTTCATCTCAGAAAGATCAGATTATTGCATTTGTTCTTCTTGAGCATATGCCTGTTTTTCTGCTGAATTCTTGTTGTAAACTAACTTGCAGCAATGGCCCCTTGGAGGTACTCCCGTCCAATCAAAATTGGGATCATCTGATAACGAGACTCCAAAGTTTATGTTTGAGAATAGTACGATAATGGAAGAAAATGTATCTGAGTCCAGTTCACCTGAGGAGCTTCTTCAAGTATGAATGAACACAATCTACAGAAATTATGTCTGAGATGTTATTTTGTCATTGATTCTGAAGCACATATCTTTATTTTTTTTTATAGCAAGCATTACAATATTTGCAAACTGGCTGTCAAGACCAAGCTATTCCACTTATCAAGTAAGTTGGTATAACCTATCTATATATGGTTGCTTTCTTCAGTTGGCACGCATTTTCATCTGCAAATAGTAGAAATTGATGAACCATTTTTTTCCTACAGAACAGCGATAGAGAAAAACCCAGATCTGTTTCACTGTTTGATTGGAATGGGGCAGATATTGTTCCAAAATAAGTTGTTTGCTGAATCCGCAGTTTGTTATGACCATGCTATACCAATGGTATGTTGTAATCTCAGATGTTCTTTTGTACTTTGAATGTTATGGGTTGAGGCAATATAACACACAGTGATATAAGATTTAATGCTCCCTGTTGTGTAGATTAAAGAACAGGATCCTCTTCTTATACTTGCATACTTTGGTGCCGGTCTTTCACGACAACAGCAGGTAGAGTAATATTCCGTTGTGACCCGTTTTTAAGCCGTTACAAATAACAGTGAATAATATCAACACCCCGTCAATTCCCATTGTAGGGCGATAATGAGACAGCAATCAAACTCCTGCAAAGAATAGCGGAACTCAAGGAGCCAGAGAAGAACAAGCAATGCTATTTCCAAGGCTTTATTGTTCTAGCAAGGTAACCAGCCTCTTTGCAGGTCATTTTATCAACATAGGCTTCTGTAGAGTGACAGCTTTAAGTAGTCTGCACACTTCTAAGTATTGGATTCAGCAAAGCGAAGCTAGAATCCTTGCCAGTTGTTTTCCATTTTGCATTGCATCTTCATGTGTCTTGAAGCCACATAAGCATGTGAGCGTGCATAAGTGCACATTGTTTAATGTTGTGTCATACTGTCAGCTCATGGAGCCAACTTGGTAATTTAGTTCAAGTCCAGGTTGATTCAGGTTGCCTTATTGTAGCTAACTTATGTAACTTAGCTTTTACTACATATTAAATTTAGCCTGTGAATCTATGGCTAACTTAGTGCTTCCACCATTTCATATTAGAGGGGGTATTTGTATTAACTGGGAGGATTAAGTTGGATTTTTTTTTGAAACGGAGGCAAAAACTTTGCCTCATCTATTAATTAAGAAGTGCTCAGTTTTTAGGAGAAAACCGGGCGAAACCTACAACAACAGGGCCAAGCCCACACATCAACCAACTAGAACCGACAACCCAAGAGCACAATGTCGCAAAGAAGACCCACTACAAGAACATGACACCCAAAAAAGAGTCCAACAATTAATCAGCTGATGAAACTTTCTTTGTTACGGCTCTCTTCCTTCTTTGGATTAAGTTGGATTTGAAGGCTCTCTTCCTTCTTTGGATTAAGTTGGATTTGAAGAAAGAAAGGTAGTGGGGAAAATACTAGACTATTCTCAGGAGAGTTTACCACCGAAGTTGCATCTCTCTCTCTCTCTCTCTCTCCCCCTCTGTCTCTCTCTCTCTCTCTCCATGCCATATTATGGTGTGTGGAGAAAGACTGCAGAATGTTAGAACAGGATGGCAAGACTTAATGTCAGCTTTAGTACTTACTAGTACGAGGCTATGAGCCCTCTAAAATGAAAAGGACAGCAAGAATCTTTGCACCCTTTACTATGAAATTGACTTATTTTCTCTTTTCACCTCTTCGTTTTGGTCTTCTGAAAGATAACCCTAAATGCTACTGAATTCGCTGATTGTTTGCTTGCAGTATACTACTGAATGAAGGTCGTAATTCTGAGGCTGCGAAATACCTGCGACTAGCTATGGCTTATGATCCTACTGCCGAGAGACTTCTGAAGGAATGTGAAGACTCAATGGAAGACCAACCAAGTCAGCAGAATATCGAGCCACCAGACCAGAAAAGACCATAAGACATGTAGAACAGGGACATTATAGTGCTTTCTTATTTTTCAACATCAGCACAAGGTTTTCTTGGCAGTTTAATAGCGATCTGCTATATTTCCTAGTCAGGAAGTTTAGTTCATCCTTGGAGATTCTAAAATATACGTCAGATTTTGTTTTGTTTTGAAATCAGATAGGGGCAGTGACCCAATATATAAATCCATTTGAAGTCGTGAGGCATTGTTATTTTACCATTACGGTGTTAATCTTAGTATCTAACAACAGCAAGTATGGTTTGATCAAATCAATTCATAACTCTTTGGATCTGATTTTCATGTTGAGGAGGTATGTTGTAATTTCGTTTGGATCTTGAAATTGCAGCTGCGCATTGATTAGTGTTCGCAACTTCTATCTTGGAATTGCATGATGCAAGTGCACTGATCGTGTTGAATCAACTGCTAAACTATGCGCTGTATAATTAGCCTAACTGTGTAGAGATAATGCTTTCCGATGAAAGGTCTTAGGTCAGGCCAGTAAGCTCCCAGATGACCCATACAAAAACAGTTTGTAAAAAATGTTCATATTGTGACATGGCACAGCATATACCAATAAAATGAAGATACCAACGATGGACCCTTCAACCTGTAAATCTCTCTGAACAAATACGACCTATCTTAATCAAAATCACTAAAGCTTAGTTGGCCATCTTACAATTTTCTCAAGTTCGCTTCTGGGGCAACTTGAATTTCTGGAAGCGCGTTTTGTGGATAGGTTTTGTGCTTTTAAATTTAATAATTGGATCAAACCAATGAGGAAAGGTCGCGGCATGAGACGAAATGGTGTGCGCGAAATGGTGTGCGTGATCGATTGCTGGACGTTGAGCGCTGCATCCACATGCTCCCAATTCTCAATTACGGTTGGTGCCGTCACGCACGGGCACGGTGAACGCTGCCTTCCACCTGGCGGCGACACCCTCCAGCGCCCGGCGCGACGACCCTTCCGGCGACCAAGCGCGCGCCGCCGCTTGCTGCAGGTCGCCAGCCCGGCGCCGCGCGGCACGCCCCTTCTCCCCTTCCATGAGCTCCTTCACGGCGGCCGCGACTTCCTCGCGAGCCACCACGCCGCTGCCATCCTCTCGCGGTCGCGGTCGCAGCGCCACCCCGAGTCTCCTTTCCAGCACAACGGCGTTCATCCGCTGCTCCGCGTAGAGCGGCCACGCGAGCATGGGCACGCCGTACACCGCGCTCTCCAGCGCCGAGTTCCACCCGCAGTGCGACACGAAGACCGCCGTCGCCGGGTGAGACAGCACGCGCACCTGAGGCGCCCACCCCGGCACGGCGAGGCCCCTGCCCTGGGTCCTTTCGAGGAAGCCATCGGGAAGCCACGCCAATGGGTCGTCGTCGTCGCCGCCGCTCCCATAGGCATAAGAGCAGCCGTCCAGGCTTGGCATCCGCACCACCCAAAGGAACCTGTAGCTGCTCGCCTCTAGCCCAGCGGCGAGCTCGGCTGTCTGCTCAACAGACAGCGCTCGATCCAGCGCTTCCGAAGGAGAGGTACACCACCGACCTTGTCGGCTGGCGATCCAGCCACTGGAGCATGGGCCAGGAGCCTCCAGCTTCGTCGTCGGAGTTTGATCGGACCAACGGCCCCACGGGGAACACCGGCGGGAACGCGCCTTGCTTGAACGATTCCACGGTGGCAGCTTCCATCTCGTCGAAGGTGTTGGACAAGAAGCCGTCAGCAAGGCGGTATTCCTGGCATGCCTCCAAGGTGTGCGCGTAAACCAACTTGTTAATGTCATGATACGGCAGCGGATTAGCGGAAGGTCTGCGAGGGGCAGCGAGAAGCCACCGGGGAACTCGAGTGGCATCGGGAGCTCGCGGTACTCGCGAGGGGCAGCGCCATCGTGGAGCTCCACCAGGCGGCGCATCAGGTAGATCAAGGTTAGGCTGCTGGGGACGAAGACGTAGCCCGGGACGCCGAGTTCGGCGGCGAGGGGCAGCGCCGCGGAGCACAAGAAGTCTGGCACCAGCGCGGCGAGCGGGGTGATGGAGCAAAGCAGGGTGCGGAGGCTGGGGAGGGAGCGGCGAATAAGCTCAACGAGCACGGTGAGAGGACGGGCGTCGGCGGGGAGTGATAGACTTTGGATAGTTTAGATACGTACATATCTCTAGCCTTGTTTAGATTGATTCTATAACCGGTTTAGATGTCTTGCTAATCAAGACAATATTCCACCTAATCTTTCCTTGTACGTTGTAAATCTTTAACATATATATATATGGAGATGAAGCCACCCCCGTATGAGGTGTGCAATCCTTCCCAATCTCTTCCCTAGCCTCAAAGTCTTTTGTCAACATTTACATTGCTCTGAACTATGCATTTTACACAACCTAATTCTTCCACTTACATTCAGCGCTAAGCACCAGTAGTACCTCCCATATTTCCTTCACCATCCCGATGCCGAGCTTGCGGGAATATGGCGGACCCATGTACATACCCCGGCACCCCGCATATAACACCTCGTATGGCTCTATCTACCTTTCTAATAACTCCTTCACAGAGTTAAAGGTATGTATTCTCAGTGGTTTAGCATGAATTGGCATATACTACCTCCGTCCCAAGGAATAAGGCGCACGCGTATTCCAAGACGAACATTTACCATAAAAATTGAGCAACACAATCTTGATTATATTACATGTAATTAGTATCGTTGAATTCGAATTGAAAAGCACTTTCTAATGATGTTAATTTCATACAAACAATCTTTATATATTTGAAGTAATTCTTGGTCAAACAAAAAGCACGTAAAACGAGGGCGCCTTATTCCTTGAATCGGAGGTAGTAGTAAAGTCTTATTTTCAGTCTTCCTGCTTCTTACATTAGTATCAATTTTCACATGCAGACTGTACCTTGTGAACTTCGTCCAATGATTAACCAGATGTGTCCGCATAAAGGGTCTTTCACTATGCATGGCAATGGCAAATTGATGAACACCTACACGGTCTATGAGGTGTATGTCTACAAGACGCAGATCATCACATATTTGTATGGACATGATTGGAGAAAGTTTGCTTTTGACTACGGTCTGAAGAAGGGCGATGAGCTGAGGATCAGAAACTCAAACGGCCAGATATACGTAACTGTTTACAGAGTTGGAGACACTTCTAAATATATAATATGTAACTTTTTTGTACTCATATCCTTTCATCGATTACTGCATTCCAAGCAGTTGTTCTAAACCATTCTCTCTGTTCTAGCTTCCTGAGTTTAACATGATTAAAGCTGCAGACCCCTGATGGAATAGGAGCGGATGTCACAAAGGGCACCCACACCAGCACCGGCACCGGTTTCCCACTCTCCTGCATGAGCACCGGTTCCTATACCAGCTCCGTTTACATCATCTACCTAGCAGGCCCCTACATCAGCATTAGTTCCTGTAGAGGCCCCGTATACTACACCTGCCCAGCAGGCTCATGCATCAGCACTAGTTCCTCTAGAGGCACCGTTTGCTGCACCTACCCAACAGTCTCCTGCATCAGCACTGGTTCATATAGAGGCACCGTTTACTGCACCTGCCCAGCAGTCTCCTGCATCAGCACCAGCTCGTGTACCAGCCCAGGCTCCTGCACTTGCCCCAGCTATATCACCGAGGTCTGAGCTCATTGATGTGGCCACCCGTGTGGTGACCAGGACGCATCTGAAGGCTATGTTCGTGAGTATATGACAGCATAATTGCTCTTATCTTAATGTCTTCTCTGCTCAAAGTCTCACATGGTTCAGTGCATTGGTGCCATTGACTAATTTTTGGTGGTATCTCTTGATTTGAATCAGAAATTGCCTAAAAATATCTCCAAGGATCTCAATGCCGGCCGAAGGGGCAAGATATCCCTCGTCATGAAGAGTCAAGGTCTCACCGTGGAGGGACGGTACTCCGTCAGTCCCACAGATTGCTGCTTGGCTGTTATTTCCAGGTGGAAAAAGCTCATTGACGGTGCAAAACTTCGCACTGGATCAAAGTTGAACGTCAAGATCTTTCAATGCCGCTGTGACATGCTGGTCATGAAGTTCGCGGTTGTCTAGTTCTGTTGTCCCATGAGCCCTTAGCAAATGCATTTGTAGTTATAATTATATAACGTTATCTTATTTGAACTGCTAATTAATGTATGGGTGAAAAAACTGTGGTAAGCTTTTGCTCTTAGCAAGCATGTATGTATGGTCAGCTATTATGATAACTAATGTTTGTGTTCATCTTAAGCATTTCCATTTTAGAAAAAACTTCATTTGTATTTTGGCTGACCTGTTAGAGAACTATCAGATTGAACCCACAACATAATTCAAATAGATTCATTACACCGAGCCACATGTCTTGACTTTTCTATACACAACTTCCATTAATCAATGCAAGAAGGCTTACCTGAGGTGCCTGAACCACGGCAGATTCGAATCCACCTTAGCTATCTAGAAATATAACCTTTGCAGAAAGAGAATTTGTAGTACGGGGAGGCTGACATCGGGGACCCATGAGCCAGCAGCGTCGTCAACGTTTTAAAGACGGTAAAGAAAAGATAAACCAAAAATCAGTTGGTAAAAAAATCCAATAAAAGAAACATTTATCGTTCCGAGAGGATGACATGCGGGACCCATGAGGTAGCAGCATCCTCAACGATTCCAAGGCGGCAGGGGATCAAAAGAAAAAAAGGAAATAGCCAGAAATTAATTAGGGGTCAAACATAAATCCATCAAAGGAAACTTTTATTGTTCATAGAGGATGACGTGTGGGACCGACCTGCCAGCTGCGTCGTCATCGTTTCAAACGGGGCAGGGGATGAAAAGAAAAAGGCAAATAGCCAGAAATTGGGGGTAAAAATAAATCCAACAAAGGAAACTTTTATTGTTCATAGAAGATGACATGCGGGACCCATGATCCAGCAGCTTCATCGACGTTTCAAAGTCGGCATGAGATCGAAAGAAAAACGCAAGTGACCAAATATCAGGAGCCAAAATAATCCAAGAAAAGAAACTTTATTGTACATAGAGGATGACATGCGGGTCTCATTTTGCAGCAGCGGTCTCAACGTTTCCAAGGCGGCACATGACCAAAAGAAAAATGAAGTAACCAGAAATCAGGGGGTGAAAAAAATCCAAGAAAAGAAAGATTTCAATTGGGCTGCATCTGGACATCTGGGCCTTCGAACTATCCTGTTGGACGTCTTTTGACTCGAACAATTTCAGCCCACTCTAAAACAGGAAAGTCCGGATTTTTCTCAAAAAAAACCCAGGAAAGTCCTATGCTTCGCAAAAAAAAAAAAACAAGGAGATTCAACATATAAGTTTGTTTATGTAAAAATAAAGATTTAATTTATCCGTTTGCAATAGCTCAGAGCGAAATACACTGTTTATTGTCTGCAAAATAATCAAGATATCACATGTTTCTTGTACGGGGAGGCTGACATCGGGGACCCATGAGCCAGCAGCGTCGTCAACATTTTAAAGGCGGCAGGGGATCGAAATAAAAAATAAACCAAAAATTAGTTGGTAAAAAAATCCAAGAAAAGAAACATTTATCGTTCTGAGAGGATGACATGCGGCACCCATGAGGAAGCAGCATCCTCAACGTTTATTGTTTATAGAGGCTGACATGTGGGACCCGTGAGCCATCAGTGTTGTCAACGTTTTAAAGGCGGCAGGAGATCGAAAGAAAAAATAAGCCAAAAATCAGTTGGTAAACAAAATCCAAGAAAAGAAACATTTACCGTTCTGAGAGGATGACCCATGAGGCAGCAGCATCCTCAACGATTCCAAGGCGGTAGGGGATCAAAAGAAAAAAAGGAATTAGCCAGAAATTAGTTATGGGTCAAAAATAAATCCATCAAAGGAAAGTTTTATTGTTCATAGAGGATGACATGTGGGACCGACCTGCCAACAATGTCCTCATCGTTTCAAAGGGGCAGGAGATCAAAAGAAAAAGACAAATAGCTAGAAATTAGGGGTAAAAAATAAATCCAACAAAGGAAACTTTTATTGTTCATAGAGGATGACATGCGGGACCCATGAGCCAGCAGCTTCCTGAACGTTTCAAAGGCGGTATGAGATCGAAAGAAAAAGGCAAGTGACCAAATATCAGGAGCCAAAAATAATCCAAGAAAAGAAACTTTATTGTACATAGAGGATGACATGACATGCGGGTCCCATTTTGCAACAGCGGTCTCAACGTTTCAAATGCGACTTGAGACCAAAAGAAAAAGAAAGTTGCCAGAAATTAGGGGGTCAAAAAAACTCCAAGAAAGGAAAGGTTTATCGTTCATAGAGGCTGACATGTGGGACCTATGAGCCAACAGAGTCCTCAACGTTTCAAAGGCGGCAGAGGATCAAAAGAAAAAGGAAGTAGCCAAAAATCAGATGGTGAAAAAAATCCAAGAAAATAAACTTTTAGTGTACATAGAGGATGACATGCGGGTCCCATTTAGCAGCAGCGGTATCAACGTTTTAGAGGCGGCACGGGATCGAAAGAAAAATGAAAGTGACCAAATATCAGGTGCCAAAAAATCCAAGAAAAGAAATTTTTATAGTACATAGAGGATGACATACGGGTCTCATTTAGCAGCAGCGGTATCACCGTTTGAGAGGCGGCATGGGATCAAAAGAAAAAGGCAAGTAACCAAATATCAGGTGCTAAAAAATAACTCCAAGAAAAGAAAGTTGATTGTACATAGAGGATGACATGCGGGTCCCATTTAGCAGCAGCGGTATCACCGTTTGAGAGGCGGCACAGGATCAAAAAAAAGGCAAGTGACCAAATATCAGGTGCCAAAAAATAACTCTAAGAAAAGAAACTTGATTGCACATAGAGGAGGACATGCGGGTCCCATTTTGCAGCAGCAGTCTCAATATTTCCAAGGCGGCACGGGATCAAAAGAAAAAGGAAGTAGCCAGAAATCAGGGGGTCAAAAAATCCAAGAAAAGAAAAAAATGTTCATAGAGGATGACATGCGAGACCCATGATCCTGCATCGTAAACGGCTCGATCGGAGAGCGTTGAACGAGATGGCGCGATCGAGAAAAAAAAACAATGCTAGAGAGGCTGCCATCTGGGCCCTACATCCCTGGGCGGTGCGGATTTGCGTTGACTCGGCCGGCGAACCCGAGAATTCGTGATGAACCACGTCCCGGGCCACCATACCCGACGTTTTGGACATTTTCGTCGGGCTAGGTGGCCCCAAAAACGAGAAAAAAAAAGTTTTGACATGCACCACGGAGAGACCAAAAATCGTCGGCCATGGCGCATCAGCAACCACGACGCGACTTCAACTTCGTCGGCCATGGCAACTTTTATTGTAGTGTAGCATAACGACATCTAGATTACAAAGCTCATCATATGGATCTCAATCATGTAAGGCGGCTCATGAGATCATTGTATTGAAGTACATGGGAGAGAGAGATTAACCACATAGCTACCGGTAGACCCTCAGCCTCGGGGGAGAACTACTCACTCCTCATCGTAGGAGTCAGCACCGGCGATGGAGATGGCAGTGGAGTTGATGGAGATGGCTCCGGGGGCAATTCCCCGTCCCGACAGCGTGCCGGAACAGAGACTTCTGTCTCCTGGATCTTCTCTGGATGATGGCGGCCACGATGAAACTTTTCTGGAACGGAGATTTTGTATATTCAGGGTTTTCCTGAGAAGATGTATAAATAGGCGGAGGATTTAGGTCGGTGGGGTGCGTGGTGGCTCCACATATCGTGGTATCGCCACGGCATATGCCATAGGGTGGCTAAAGAGAGTGGTTCCTACTATGATCTTACGGCGGTATCCGGATGCGGGTATGGGCACGAGCGACACGGCGACGTACTGATGACCCACAAGTATAGGGGGTGTATCGCAGTGTCTTCGATAAGTAAGAATGTCGATCCCAACGAGGAGCAGAAGGTGTCGACAAGCAGTTTCGATGAAGGATTCACTGTAATGCTCACAGACAAGTATTCAGGGGGTTTTGATGTAACAGATGAATAAAGTACGAGTAAGTAAAGTGCGGGAGTAATAATTGCAGCGAGTGGCCCAATCCTTTTTAGCACAAAGGACAAGCCGGTTTGTTTACTTATAATGACCAAACGTTCTCGAGGACACACGGGATTTTAGTCTAGTGCTTTCGCTACATACGGCTAATTAATCTTCATTGTTTTGATAAGTGTTGTGTGGGTGAACCTATGCTAATGTACCGCCCTTCCTAGGACTAATACATACTTGTGATTATACCCCTTGCAAGCATCCGCAACTACAAGAAAGTAATTAAGATAAATCTAACCACAGCCTTAAACTCTGAGATCCTGCGATCCCTCCTGCATCGATATACCAACGGGGGCTCAGGTTTCTGTCACTCTGGCAACCCCGCAATTGGCAAACGAGTAAGTGCCGTGTAGTCGACGTTCACACGACACCACTAGAAGAATAACACCACAACTTAAATATCATAACATTGAATATTACTCAACCATACTTCACTACTAACATTTAGACTTCACCCATGTCCTCAAGAACTAAACGAACTACATCGGTGACGAGGTGCAGCGGTGGAGACGGCGGTGATGATGATGAAGATGATGGTGATGGTGATGGAGATGATGCCGAGCTCGATGACGGTGACGATGGCGTCGATTTCCCCCTCCGGGAGGGAATTTCCCCGGCGGATTCCTGCCCGCCGGAGAGCTCTTTCTCTCTCGGTGTTCTCCGCCCCGCAGAGGCGGCTGTGGCTCTGTTCGATGTACCCCTCTGGCTTAGGTTTTCGGGACGAAGGCGTGTGCGAAGAAAAGGAGGCGAGAGGGGGCTGTGGGCCCCCTCCTCACAGGGCGGCGCGGCCAGGGCAGGGCCCGCGCCGGCCTGTGAGGGGGCCCATGGCGGCCCTCCTCAGCTCCCCTTCCGGCTCCCTTCGTCATCCGGAAAAATAGGAATTTTCGTATAATTTCCTTCAACTCGTTGATCTTCCGAAATATTGCATTCTGACGGTGCTTTTTCCAGCAGAATCCTGGCTCCGGTGCGCGATCCCCAAATAATCATGAAACATGCAAAATAGATGAAATAACATAAGCATTATGTACAAATATGAAATATATCAATGAATAACAACAAATTATGATATAAAATAGTGATGCAAATTGGACGTATCAACTCCCCCCAAACTTAGACTTCGCTTGTCCCCAAGCGAAACTGAACTCGGTAAACAGGACCACATGTTTATGGAGTGAAGAGTCAATAAATAAAATACGGACGAGAAGCATCATATTCATTCACACAAGACATTCTAGTAACAACTTCCTCATATAATTCAACTTGAAACAAGTATAAGGTAATCACAAATAAAGGTGCATAAGAAATCATAGTTGGTGATGGCAAACTTCGTTCTTGGTCAGAGAACAGTTAACGGATTATACTCATCTATTGAGCAGCGCTCTTATGTTAAAGCTTATGGTAAACTTACATACTCAATCATAATGATCATTGGTAACTTGCAAAGCTATATTCATTCACATAAACTTGTACTAAACAAGGAAGATTAAAGACATGATGAAGCAAATCACAATATAAAGGTTTGATCACAACAACTCAAATGCTTGCTTGAGATGGATGGAAATAGGTTTACTGACTCAACATAAAGTAAAAGACAGGCCCTTCGCAGAGGGAAGCAGGGATTAAATCATGTGCTAGAGCTTTTTCAGTTTTGAAATCATATAAAGAGAATAAAAGTAAAGTTTTGAGAGGTGTTTGTTGTTGTCAACGATCGGTAGCGGGTACTCTAACCCCCTTGCCAAACGAGACCTCCAAAGAGCGGCTCCCATGAAGGACGTCATCTCTACCAAGCAAGGTAGATCATCCCTCTTCTCTTTTGTTTACACATGTACTTTAGTTTATTTGAGGATGACACTCCCCCAACCTTTGCTTACACAAGCCATGGCTAACCGAATCCTCGGGTGCCTTCCAACAATCTCATACCATGGAGGAGTGTCTATTGCAAAATTAAGTTGCTTACTGATGAATCAGGGCAAAACATGTGAAGAGAATTATTAATGAGAGTTGATTAATTGGGGCTGGGAACCCCGTTGCCAGCTCTTTTTGCAAAATTATAGGATAAGTGGATGAAGCCACTAGTCCATTAGTGGAAGCTGCCTAACAAGACTGAAAGATAAAACACCACATACTTCCTCATGAGCTATAAAACATTGACACAAATAAGAAGTAATAAATTTTGAATTGTTTAAAGGTAGCACATGAAGTATTTACTTGGAATGGCGAGAAAATACCATGCAGTAGGTAGATATGGTGGACACAAATGGCATAGGTTTGGGTTCAGGTTTGGATGTACGATAAGCATTCCCTCTCAGTACAGGTCTTTGGCTAGCAAGGTTAATTAGCAAGCATAAGAGTTGAGGGAAACAAACAAATATACACGTGATAGACATAATCATGCATCTTTCTTGCAAGCACAAATAATTTTAACTTCAGAATAATAAGCTATGAGCTAACAAGAAAGGAAGACAATGAAACAACTATATGTATTTCTCTTTTCTACTTAAACCTCAAGGTGTTGTTGCTATTGACCAATGCTAAGTTTGCCAAAACCAAATAGATTTACTCAATGCTCCCAAAGTGGTACCAATACTAAAATCAAGATCAATCATATACTAGAAATTGCAAACTAAAATAAGATGTGCAATATGTAAATGATAAGACTTCTCATTAATATTTCATAACGATAACTCACACCAAGGGATACATAGACAACCAACTAAAGGAGAGATACTTCCACACTGCAACCCATCTTATATGATAACTTCCCTACTCATGATATGACACTACTTGATAGTAAAAAGTAAAAGGTAATGATGATGTGATACCGCGGCACTCCCCCAAGCTTGGAACAAACCAAGGGGATGCCAATACCGATGGTGAATTACTCCTTTGGCGGTGATGAACTCCCGTCTTCAGACTTCCAAGGAAGAGGCTCTCCATCAACAAACGACATCTTGGTCTCGGGAATCCTGAAACTAGCAGCATGGCTTATGTGTTTAAATCTGTTTTCATACTCACAATTCTGATTCTGAACGTCATAGAGTTGAGCTTGGAGTTTGTTGGTGGTGTCGTGAAGCGAGAGGATGTCGCCCCATAGCTTTGCAGTTTCCTTCTCGTGTTCAGCAATGAGTTCAGACACAATCTTGTGGAAGATATCCACTTCACGCTCGGCCATCTTCTTGTAGTTGAAAACCTCTTGCTCTAGCTTCTCCATCCTGTCTTCCAAGCTTCCTTCTCCCTTAGGACCCTGGACATCTTTGATCTGCAGTTCCCCATCAACGAGCAGCAACTCCTTGGGATGCATCCTCAGCTCGTCCATGTACAAGTTGTCAAAGTCCTTGCAGGAGCTGTCCTTCGGAGTTTCTGACGAAGACATGACACTTCTAGATCCGAAGCAAATCCTGGCAGAAATAGCTCGAAACAAAACACGTCGAGAAAACGATATACGGACCTCCAGGGGTCCGGGGGATTATATAGTAAAAAATTTCACAACGAACGGAAAGTACCAGGTCGAACCAGAGTCGGAGAGGGGCGACGAGGCGGTGTCCTCATAGGGCGGCGCGGCCAGGCTGGGGCCGCGTCGGCCTATGGGGGCACACCCTCGTGCGTCTCCTCCACTCCGTTTTGATCTCGTAATTTTTCATATTTTCCAAAAACAGCAAAAACATTGTTCGAAAAGTAAATCGCGAACTTTTTATTACCTGTATTGTTACCTATTCAAAGTCGGGTTACGCGGATCGTCAATTTGACCTTTGATGAAAGCCTCCGGTGTTTCCACTCGAATAACATCAACATCTACATTATAAGAATCACACGAGATATAGTGCTTGAGACTTTGTCCATTCACCACTTGCGTGGCATTGCCTTGGAGAGAGCTAATTTTAATTGCTCCCGAACGATACACCTCCTCAACAACATATGGTCCTTCCCATTTCGAGAGTAATTTCCCCGCAAAGAATCTGAGACGAGACCGATACAATAGGACTTTATCCCCAATATTAAACTCTCTTTTGATAATCCTTCTATCATGCCATTTCTTAACTTTCTCTTTAAAGAGTTTAGCATTTTCATAAGCTTCACTTCTCCATTCATCTAGAGAACTTAATTGCAGCAACCTCTTATTACCGGCTAGTTTAGGATCTTTATTTAGTTCTCTAACAGCCCAATAAGCTTTGTGCTCTAGTTCTAAAGGTAAATGACAAGCTTTTCCATAAACCATTTTATAAGGTGACATTCCCATGGGGTTTTTATAAGCAGTTCTATAAGCCCATAGTGCTTCCTTCAATTTACTAGCCCAATTCTTTCTAGTTTTATTAACAGTCTTTTGCAAGATAGATTTAATTTCTCTATTTGATAGTTCTACTTGCCCACTAGTTTGAGGATGATAAGCGGAAGCAATTCTATGATTAATACCATATTTAGCAAGAGTCTTTCTAAAACCACCGTGAATAAAATGAGAACCTCCATCTGTCATAATATATCTAGGAACTCCAAATCTAGGAAAAATAATATCTAAAAGCATTTTTAAAGAGGTCTCACCATCAGCACTTTTTGTAGGTATGGCTTCCACCCATTTAGTAACATAATCAACAAGCAACCAAGTATATGAGTGTTACCTTCTGAAGAGGGAAAAGGTCCCATGAAGTCAAATCCCCAACAATCAAACGGTTCAATAACGAGAGTATAATTCATAGGCATTTCATTGCGTCTGGAGATATTACCAACCCTTTGACATTCATCACAAGATAAAATAAACCTCCTTGCATCTTTGAAGAGAGTTGGCCAATAAAAACCTGATTGCGGAACCTTTTGCGCGGTTCTATCTCCGGCGTGATGTCCTCCATAAGCACTACCATGACATTTACTCAATATCTCTTGTTGTTCATATTCGGGAACACACCTTCGCAGAATACCATCCACTCCTTCTTTATATAAGTGTGGGTCATCCCAAAAATAATGCCTCAAGTCATAAAAGAATTTCCTCCTTTGCTCGAGCTAAAAAGGTTGGAGGCAAGTACTTGGAAACAATAAAGTTAGCATAATCAGCATACCAAGGACTGCTCTCGCGAGCTCACCTTTATTACAGCCAATTGTTCATTTGGAAAACTATCATTAACGGGAACGGGATCATAAGCAATATTTTCCAATCTAGACAAATTATCGACAACGGGATTATCAAGCACCTTTCCTATCTACAATATGTAAATCAAATTCTTGCAAAAGAAGTACCCACGTAATAAGCCTTGGCTTAGCATCTTTCTTTGTCATAAGATATCTAATTGCAGCATGATAAGTATGAATTGTAACTTTTGAATCAACAATATAAGATCTAAACTTATCACAAGCAAAGACTACAGCTAACAGTTCTTTTTCAGTTGTAGCATAATTTCTTTGAGCAAGCATCAAGAGTTTTACTAGCATAATGAATAACATTCAGTTTTTTATCTACTCGCTGTCCAAGAACAAGCGCCTACAGACAAAATCACTAGCATCACACATAATTTCAAATGGTAAGTTCCAATCGGGAGGTTCAACTATAGGAGCAGCTTGTTAAGGCTTTCTTTAGAGTTTCAAAAGCTTCCTTACAATCATCATCAAAAACAAAAGGTACATCTTTTTGAAGAAGATTAGTAAGAGGCTTTGAAATCTTGGAGAAATCTTTAATAAACCTCCTATAAAACCCAGCATAACCAAGAACACTACGAATACCTTTAACATCCCTAGGATAGGGCATCTTCTCAATTGCTTCAACTTTAGCTCTATCAACTTCAATACCTCTCTCGAAAATTTTATCACTACAAGAAAAGTTCTGATAGACAACATCTCAAAATCGTCCGCTAAGGGGTATTTTTCGTCGCCCATGGGCCTAACCCGACGATATGGGTTCTGTTGTGGAAACTGCGTCAGGCAAAGTCCAACGACGTTTTTTCGGTCCGTCGCGCTTGGGCGCCTTCCGCCACGGAAAATCGGACCGTTGCCCAAGTGTTTCCGGGAGCCCGTTGGATCGCCGACGTCATGCAACCGACACGTGGCGGACGCCGTTAACCGGCGCTAACGGCGTTAACCTAGCCGAAACCCCGTGGTAGATGGTAGGCCCACACGAGGCTCGCCACGTCTTAAGCGGGCCGGCCCAATAAGTTTGCGGGCCGGGCTGCTGACATAGTTTGACCGGTCAACTATATAGCCGGGCTGGTCCATTAGTTACGTGGGCCGGGCCTAACCTCTAAGGTTGACTGGTCAAAACTTTAATGGGCCGGCCCACTAAGCATGTGGGCGGGCCGAATGCACTCGATTGACCGGTCAACAGGCAAAAGGGCCGGCCCACAAGACATGTGGGACCCACTTTCCTGGTACCGGGCCGGCCCATTTACAAAGTGGGGTCCACATTAAAGCAACTGGGCCGGCCCAAGAAGTTAGTGGGCCGGCCCAATTAGCATGTGGGTCCCACTTTCCTGTTAAAAGGCCAGCCCATTTAGTATGTGGGTCCACCATATAGCAAGTGGGCCGGCCCAAAAGATAGTGGGCCGGGCAAAAACACGGTGGGTCCCACTTTC
>NC_061508.1:26816564-26833960 GCF_022539505.1 Lolium rigidum
TAATTCTATATGTTGCGTTTGTTGGGATCCGATGAATAGAGAATACTTGTTATGTTGATTATCAAAGTTATGCTTATGTGTTGTTTATGATCTTGCATGCTCTCCGTTACTAGTAGATGCTCTGGCCAAGTAGATGCTTGTAACTCCAAGAGGGAGTACTTATGCTCGATAGTGGGTTCATGCCTGCATTGACACCCGGGACGATGTGACGAAAGTTCTAAGGTTGTGTTGTGCCGTTGCCACTAGGGATAAAACATTGATGCTATGTCTAAGGATGTAGTTGTTGATTACATTACGCACCATACTTAATGCAATTGTCCGTTGCTTGCAACTTAATACTCGGAGGGGTTCGGATGATAACCTCGAAGGTGGACTTTTTAGGCATAGATGCAGTTGGATGGCGGTCTATGTACTTTGTCGTAATGCCCAATTAAATCTCACTATACTCATCATGATATGTATGTGCATGGTCATGCTCTCTTTATTTGTCAATTGCCCAACCGTAATTTGTTCACCCAACATGTTGTTCGTCTTATGGGAGAGACACCTCTAGTGAACTCGTGGACCCCGGTCTAATTCTCTTTACTCGAAATACAATCTACTCGCAATACTTGTTCTACTCGTTTTCTCGCAAACAATCATCTTCCACACAATACGGTTAATCCTTTGTTACAGCAAGTCGGTGAGATTGACAACCTCACCTGTTTCGTTGGGGCAAAGTAGTTTGGTTGTGTTGTGCAGGTTCCACGTTGGCGCCGGAATCTCCGGTGTTGCGCCGCACTACATCCCGCCGCCATCAACCTTCAACGTGCTTCTTGGCTCCTCCTGGTTCGATAAACCTTGGTTTCTTTCCGAGGGAAAACTTGCTGCCGTGCTCATCATACCTTCCTCTTGGGGTTGCCCAACGAACGTGTGAAATACACGCCATCGTTGCTACCTTTAAAATTCCATCATTCACCTTTGCAATATATAGCTCATGGGACAAATAGCTTAAAAACTATTGTGGTATTGAATATGTACTTATGCACTTTATCTCTTATTAAGTTGCTTGTTGAGCGATAGCCATGTTTCTGGGGACGCCATCAACTATTCTTTGTTGGATATCATGTGAGTTGCTATGCATGTCCGTCTTTTCTGAAGCAAGAGAGATCTACCACCTTCATGGTTGGAGCATGCATATTGTTAGAGAAGAACTTTGGGTCGCTAACTAAAGCCATGATTCATGGTGGAAGTTTCAGTTTGGACATATATCCTCAATCTCATATGAGAATAATAATTGTTGCCACATGCTTATGCATTAAAGAGGAGTCCATTATCTGTTGTCCATGTTGTCCCGGTATGGATGTCTAAGTTGAGAATAATCAAAAGCGAGAAATCCAAAATGCGAGCTTTCTCCTTAGACCTTTGTACAGAGCGACATGGAGGTACCCCATTGTGACACTTGGTCAAAACATGTGCATTGCAAAAATCCGGTAGTCCAAGTTAATTAGGACAAGGTGCGGGCACTATTAGTATACTATGCATGAGACTTGCAACTTGTAAGATATAATGTACATAACTCATATGCTTTATTACTACCGTTGACAAAATTGTTTCATGTTTTCAAAATAAAAGCTCTAGCACAAATATAGCAATCGATGCTTTCCTCTTTGAAGGACCATTCTCTTTACTTCTATGTTGAGTCAGTTCACCTATTTCTCTCCACCTCAAGAAGCAAACACTTGTGTGAACTGTGCATTGATTCCTACATACTTGCATATTGTACTTGTTATATTACTCTAAGTTGACAATTATCCATGAGATATACATGTTACAAGTTGAAAGCAACCGCTGAAACTTAATCTTCCTTTGTGTTGTTTCAATACCTTTACTTTGATTTATTGCTTTATGAGTTAACTCTTATGCAAGACTTATTAATACTTGTCTTGAAGTACTATTCATGAAAAGTCTTTGCTATATGATTCACCTGTTTACTCATGTCATCACCATTGTTTTGATCGCTGCATCCACTACATATGTTTACAAATAGTATGATCAAGGTTATGATGGCATATCACTTCAGAAATTATCTTTGTTATCGTTTTACTCGCTCGGGACGAGCAGAACTAAGCTTGGGGATGCTTGATACGTCTCCGACGTATCGATAATTTCTTATGTTCTATGCCATATTATTGATGATACCTACATGTTTTATGCACACTTTATGTCATATTCGTGCATTTTCCGGAACTAACCTATTAACAAGATGCCGAAGTGCCAGTTCCTGTTTTCTGCTGTTTTTGGTTTCAGAAATCCTAGTAACGAAATATTCTCGGAATTGGACGAAACGAAGACCCAGGGTCCTATTTTTCCACGGAGCTTCCAGAAGACCGGAGAACATTCGAAGTGGGGCCACGAGGTGGCCAAACCACAGGGCCGCGCGGCCCAGGGGGGCCCGCGCCGCCCTATGGTGTGGCCCCCTCGTCTGGCCCCCGACTCTGCCCTTCCGCCTACTTAAAGCCTCCGTCGCGAAACCCCCGATGCGAAAAACCACGATACGGAAAACCTTGCGAGACGCCGCCGCCGCCGATCCCATCTCGGGGGATTCCGGAGATCTCCTCCGGCACCCCGCCGGAGAGGGGATTCATCTCCCGGAGGACTCTACACCGCCATGGTCGCCTCCGGAGTGATGAGTGAGTAGTTCACCCCTGGACTATGGGTCCATAGCAGTAGCTAGATGGTTGTCTTCTCCTCATTGTGCTTCATTGTTGGATCTTGTGAGCTGCCTAACATGATCAAGATCATCTATCTGTAATTCTATATGTTTTGTTTGTCGGGATCCGATGGATAGAGAATACCATGTCATGTTAATTATCAAGTTATTACATATGTGTTGTTTATGATCTTGCATGCTCTCCGTTATTAGTAGAGGCTCTGGCCAAGTTGATACTTTTAATTCCAAGAGGGAGTATTTATGCTCGATAGTGGGTTCATGCCTGCATTGACACCTGGGGGAGTGACAGAAACCCCTAAGGTTGTGTTGTGCTGTTGCCACTAGGGATAAAACATTGGCGCTATGTCTGAGGATGTAGTTGTTGATTACATTACGCACCATACTTAATGCAATTGTCTGTTGCTTTGCAACTTAATACTGGAGGGGGTTCGGATGATAACATGAAGGTGGACTTTTTAGGCATAGATGTAGTTGGATGGCGGTCTATGTACTTTGTCGTAATGCCCAATTAAATCTCACTATACTTATCATGTCATGTATGTGCATTGTTATGCCCTCTCTATTTGTCAATTGCCCGACCGTAATTTGTTCACCCAACATGCTTTTATCTTATGGGAGAGACACCTCTAGTGAACTCGTGGATCCCGGTCCATTCTTTAATACTGAAATACAAATCTGCTTGCAATACTTGTTTTTACTATTTTCTCTGCAAACAATCATCTTCCACACAATACGGTTAATCCTTTGTTACAACAAGCCGGTGAGATTGACAACCTCACTCGTTTCGTTGGGGCAAAGTACTTTGGTTGTGTTGTGCAGGTTCCACGTTGGCGCCGGAATCTCCGGTGTTGCGCCGCACTACATCCCGCCGCCATCAACCTTCAACGTGCTTCTTGGCTCCTCCTGGTTCGATAAACCTTGGTTTCTTTCTGAGGGAAAACTTGCTGCTGTGCGCATCATACCTTCCTCTTGGGGTTGCCCAACGAACGTGTGAAATACACGCCATCAGCTGGCATTGCCGATCTAGCACCAGTACGATAGAAGCGCGGAGAAACAGTGTCAGAATACATCCAGCGCTTCAGGACAGTTAGGAACCGATGCTATTCGGCTCGTGTGACTGAAAAAGAAGCGATCGAGTTGGCGGTGGTGGGTCTCGCATCACCGATCAAGGATGTGGCCTCCCAAGCAGTACTACCCTTCACCGGCGCACATGGTGCGAAGCCGTCATTATATGAACAGCGCCACCCGCAGGTATACCGGGATAAATTCAAGCGTGCGGTGGTCCTGGTTGAGGCGGATGAAGATGAAGGCTCGCGGGAGATCAAGAGGTAGCAGTGGCTGAATGGACTCGGGGGCAAGCCCCGTGTCCTGCAAGTGGGTTAAGCCACAAGGTCCTCCCAGAGGGTTTGACTTCGACGTGACCAAGGCTGAGCAAATTTTCGACCTCTTACTTAAGGAGAAGCAGCTGAAGGTACACGAAGGCCACAAGATCCCAACGGCTCAGGAGCTGAACGGAAAGCCATACTGCAATTGGCATAACACGTTGACCCATGCCACCAACGACTGCAGGGTGTGGCGTCAGCAGATCCAAATGGCGATAGAACAAGGGCGTCTAATTTTCAGCCAGTACGCCATGAAAGTCGACACACACCCCTTCCCCGCCGTTAACATGGTGGAGTGCACTTACCCTGGGAGGTGCCAGCCAGGGTTTCTCGTGCAACATCAACATGGTAGGACCTGGGCACCACCCTGGTAAGGACAGAGACGAGGGCAGCTGCTCTCATAACAAGGACAAAGAGGAAGCCGTTCCACGCGATCGGCTCCAGCACGATGGCAAGCGCTACATCACAGAGGGAGAAGTGAAGAATGTGAGATATCAGCGACCTCTCTCTGATCACCTCCTAAACAAATACGTGAGTCAATACGACCAACGCCGACGATACGACAACGATGACGAAAGAGATCGTCTGGCTAGGGACGCCAGGAGACATCGTCGGCATGATCGCGACGAGGAGAGATATGAGCGCCACGCCAAGGAAAAGTCAAGAGAACAAGACGACGTGGATAGGCACTGGGACTGTCCCTTCTTCAGACACTGCTGGGATTCACGAATGAGCCGATTGCCTACAATCGGCAACTGCCCAGGATGTAGACAGAAGAAGAAGGATGCAGCTAACGTGTCCGTATTCAAACGTCTAGGGCCTCTCCCGCCTCGGAACAAGCACGCTGAGTCCTCTCGGGTGGAAGATCTCGAGGAATTAGAAGACGATGATGAAGAAGAAGAAGATAAGTACCACCGGCCAAGGTGGTGCCCCGATGGACTCAGCCGCTCCCAAAAGCGTAGGGTTCGGCGACTACGTGGTTTGGAGGAAGCCGAAAGGTTATACCCGCACACGTTAAGGAAGGCGCGGCCTGATCTGGCCGCGAAAATTCAGCGAACCCTGGACGAAGAAGGTCGGCCACAAAAGAAAGAGTGGCGCCCCAGACAAAAGAAAGTCGATGATGATACATCGGCTGGTACAAACATGGTGTTCATCCTTCCGGCGGAGTTTAGTGCTCCAGGATTAGACGAAGCACCTGTGGCACAACTTGACTGCGGCCCACGGCCAGTTATCTTTGAGAAGCCACGAGAAAGAAGCTACAGACACCGAAGGCCCCGTACTTGCGAGGTTATATCAATGGGCAGCCTGTCAACAAGATGCTGGTGGACACCGGAGCGGCAGTCAACATTATGCCATACTCCAAGCTACGTCGGTTGGGACGCTCTAGCTCGGATCTGATCAAGACGAACGTTACATTGAGCGATTTCAACGGCCAAGCATCTGATGCACAAGGTGTTCTGAACGTGGATCTGACCGTAGGAAGGAAAACCATCCCTACGACGTTCTTTATTGTCGATAGCAAGAGCACCTATGATGTCCTGCTAGGGAGAGATTGGATCCATGCCAACTGTTGCATTCCATCCACGATGCACCAATGTTTAATACAGTGGGATGGAGATGAAGTAGAGGTCGTCCACGCAGATGACTCAGCTGAGATTTCAACTGCTGGCATGAACGTTTGGGAGACGACAGGCCAAGAGCCACTCTCAGGCATCAATTTGGACGACTGCGAGCGCATCGACGTGACGAAGGACGGGGTTAGGCTGGTCTTATCCACCGGCCTGACCGTATAGCAAGAACAAATCTATGGACGAACGTGGCGAGGCCGATCCTTGTGATCGGCCCCAAAGATCTATGGACGAACGTTGCAAAACCTTCATTGAGCGATTCAATCAACATGGAGGCCGATTCCAGCAATCGGCCAAAATTATCCTCACCATACGTTCTGCCTGTGTTCAACGTCGATCTAACGGGCAACGGGTTTACGTCGGCTGATGAGCTGGAAGAAGTCAACATTGGTCCTAACGGAGCCGACGTTCGAATACAGTGCATTGGCTAACTACGCAGCCGATATCCGCAGCTACTCGGCAGATTCGGCTCGGGGGGCACCTAATCAGATGAACATGGGCGATGAACATGTGCGATACAGGGGCAGTGAGATATGGGGGCCGATTTTAAATTGGCCAGTAAAAAAAATGTACATACAAAGCAAAGCCGATGCACAGCCATCGACTCTAGAATTACAAGCACAAACTGCCACATGCGCAGGCCCTACTGAAGGAAAGTTTCTAAGGCGCGGAGTACACCAACACGGACGTGATCCACCTCTCGCGATCTGCGATCTCGGCCTTGTCGTCATCATCCTTGCCTGTCACCAGTTGCTTGTTCAAGGCACGTATCTCTGCCAAGTCAGTTTTCAGTTCAGCCTTGAGGCCTTCTGCTTCCCGTTGGGAGCGAGCAATGGAAGCTTCCTTGGCACAGATGAGCTCTTTGGTGACCCGCACCTTTTCTTCAAGATCCTTCAGCTCCTTTCGCAAGATCTCAAGCTCAGCAGTGCTGACAGAGGGGTCAGTCTTGGCATCCAAAGCTGCCTTTTTCTCGTTAAGCCGTTGACACATGTCTGCAATATCGGCTTTCAGCGGGAGTTGGGTGTGGCGTAAGTCGATTCTCTGACGAGCCAACTGCACCCTTGACCTGAAGGCAGACAACGTCACGACTGGCCAGAGCTTCAACCGCAGCGTCACTGGGACGTGAGGCTGGATTTCTTCAAGAGTGTGCTTCACCTCCTCAGAGTTTTCGACTAATGTCTCAATGGGTGAAGAAAGCAGAGCTTTGAGGCATCGGAGTTGGTCAGCGATGACGCTGGGGCTCGGTTCATCACGTGCTGTGGAGTGGGCCGGCTCGATAGATTCAGGGTCGAACGACAGCAAGCCTGAGAGATCACAGCCCTGACAAACAACAAAAAGCAGCATAAGTCTGCAGATCAGGGTAAGGGCAAGCCCAACAAAGGGAGCATACCTCTCCTACGACCATGGGAACAGCCGATGACGGAGCAATCGGCTGTGGCGTCTTTGCTTGGGGTTTGGCCAAGGTGGCAACTTGGTCGATGTCACCTTTAGAGGTTGTTACCTCCAGAGTTGTGGAGGGCATCAGAACTTCCTCGACATCCCCGCTGGAAGTTTCATCAGTCTGCAAAAAGATGGTGAGCCGATATGGGCAGCAAAGCACAAGAACTAAGCTAGGAGGAGTTGGGGAGCCGTTACATTTAAAGCTTCTTGGTTCGAGGAAGGGGTTTGATGATCCTTCTGAGCCCTCTTGGTGCATTGACTCTTGGTGCGTAAGCCTCCTTGCCCTGTTTTGATGGGAGCTTGAAGGGCAGCAGGTTCGGGGCTGACCTTTTCTTGGAAGCCGATGGTGGCACATCTGGCTGTTTTTGCGTGGTGGTGTCCTCAGAGGTGCCCGAGCTTGAGCCTCGTCGGCTGGACTGCGTCTCCTCGCTGGTATTGTCTTCAGTGGAGGTCTGCAAGAGCAGGATTAATGGACACTGACATGCTAAAAAAGCCTAGAAGGATGAATGGAACAAGATGGGGTATAGAACAGCTTACATATAAGCTTTCTGGAGCTGGCGCAGGGTTTTTGCCCTTCAAAGTTTTCCTGGCAGCTACTTTTCTCACTGCTGTTCTCGCCCTGACTGAGGCTCGGGGGGCAGCTGGCCCTGAAGAGTCTTTACTCTTGGGAGCCGATTTTATTAGAATCTGCTGGCTCTGCATCACAACCTTTTTAAAAAAAGGTGGTGAGTTCTTGCAGAAGAGGACCACTGGAGCTGGTGGGAGGAATTTAAAGGGGGATCCATCATCATTGACAAGCTCTGGGCCATCTTGTTGCTGCAAAGAAACAGAGCAGGGTTATAAAGCATCACTGGAAACTATCGCGAGGAGATTTGCGATCAAGTGGCACCTGTTCTGCAGAAGTATCAGCTTCAGCGTCAAGTTGTTTCAGACAACGGTCCTAGGGCTCTCCCGAAGGCATGGGTCTTCCACATTATCCACCAGATCTCAAAGTCATCAGTCGAAGAGATGAAGGATAGATTGTGAGGGACCGATGCGTTGCCATCGGCTCATTGAGCATTGACTAAGTTGACAATCGGCAAAGTCAGTATGAGGGGAAATCGGCTAAATTAGCATAAAGGAAATCGGCAAAATCAAATTGAAGGAAATTCTTCATTGATAACGGGATTCCTTACATAAAAAGCTGATTGCTCTCAAAAGGAAGGACCAGGGGATACATTGCCCCATCTACTACTACTGATCATATGCTAAGGGTCTTATCTATGGGCCCTCGCTGCCCTCATCGTCGCCGTCGCCGCCGCTGTCGGCGCTACTCCCGGCTGGCTCGTCGTCGCTGCTGCCGCGGCCTCCGGCAGGGCCCTCGTTGTCCTCGTCCTCCTCGTCAGCATCGTCGTCGCTGTCGAAGTCGCTGAGGTTCCCCGGCCAGGGGCAGAAGCGCTTGGCCGGCGGTTCATCGGAGGAGGTGTCATCCTCCTCCTCCTCCTCCTCCTCCTCGAAGGAGGTGAAGTCGTCCCAGGAGAAGCGATCGTCATCGCTCTCCTCCTCCGTTTCCCCGTCGGCAAGGAAGCGGAGGTCACTTTCCCCGTCGGTCGAGGACTTGTCGTCCTCAGACCAGACGGAGAAGTCATGACTGGACTCGTCCCCGTCTTCTATGGCGCGGCGAATGTAGGCCTCGTGGGCCTCCTCCGGGTCCCACTCCGGCATCGGCTCGCGGGAGGGGGAGGACTGGGTGGAAAGACCCGACGAGGCAGAGGAGGAAGAAGACATGGTGGCAGAGGAGGGCTTTTGGAGTGGTAATGCGAAGGGGATGAAGAAATGAACTGCAGGATGCGGTTAAAATAGAGGCGATATAGTGGAGATGATTCAATGCTGCAGCGGTTCCCGAGGATGTAGTGCCAAAACCATCAAATCATGCGGAAAAGTTGAGAAGGCAAGGTATCATTATGAAGGGATACCGTGGCGGTTCTGTTCTGCCCGGATTTGACACGACGAAGAAAGGGAAAAACAGAGTGATTTTGGAATTGTCATTTCCAAAACCAGGGGGGCATGTGTTATCACCAGAATTTGACCGGATCAGAGGTGGGCCGCGATTAAGATGGGCTTGAAGAATATACCTGGAAGGAATACATTGAATCGGCCTTGTATACAAAGTTTGGGCTAGTTTGCCCGTGTATCTGTAAATATAGTAGGATACGTGTCGGTTAGATAGAATTTGGCTCGTGCATGGTTGGGATTACTCCCACGTTAGAAAGTCTACGGACTATAAATATGTATCTAGGGTTTCGAAATAAACAACAATCACGTTCATCACAAACCAATCTAGGCGCATCGCCAACTCCCTTGTCTCGAGGGTTTCTTCCGGGTAAGCATCATGCTGCCTAGATCGCATCTTGCGATCTAGGCAGTACACGTTTATTTGCTGTTCATGCGTTGCTCGTGCTGAAGCCTTGTTGATGGCGAGCAACGTGGTTATCATAGACGTGTTAGGGTTAGCATTGTTTCATCGTATCATATGCTTTCGTCCGTGCAACCCTTAGATGTCTAGCCGCCCTTACACCTATCTTAGGTGTAAGGGCGGCACCTCGCTTGATCATTATTTAGTAGATCCAATCCGTTATGATTGCTCCTTGTTCTTCAAGGATTAGTTTAATATCCGCATAGTTAGGCCTTACAAACGGGTTGAAGGATCCAGATGGCACGTAGGGTGTAGTTTGCTAGCCCTAGACAAGATGTTCCGGGGATCAACTTCATGTTGGTTTTTAGGCCTTGTCTAGGGTCGGTTTATGATCACCGTGCGTGGCCGCCAGGCTCAATCACGCGTAGGATGTTCCGATTATGTGGTGAAAACCCTAAATCATCGTAGGTCGTTTTAGCTTTATATTGATCAAGCAGGACCACCATGTGATCGTACACCTCGTACGAATCATGGGTGGATCGGCTCCTTGAGCCGATTCACAGGACAACCTGAGAGCCGATCGAGGCTCGTATTTAATGTTTACGTGTATGCCATGCAGGAAACTAAGCGAAGCAAATCCATCACCTTCCTGACCAGGTATAGGTCAGGTGGCACGCCCTTGCACCCGCATCAGACGTGCGTGTCGAGGCTTTGCGGGCCATCGCTCGAGGGACCAGGGTCAGCCGCAGTCCTGGGAGCCTCCCGGCTCTACTGTGTTGCCCGTCGCTGCTCGCCGGTGGGTTTCTGACCGCAACACTCCCATATGCGATAACTCTAATGATGCTTGTGATATTTTAAATCCACCTACTGCAAGTACTGCTTTCAAGATACCCATGAAAATTATTGAACGTGTTATTGATAACCGCTATGAAGGGGATGGAACTGTCCATCCTGGAGATCATTTACTGTTTTTGCATGAATTATGCGGGTTATTCAAGTGTGCAGGTATCTCTATGGATGAAGTGAGGAAGAAGCTATTCTCTTTTTCGCTGTCTGGTAAAGCGGAGCATTGGTATAAATTGTTGAAGAATAGTCATTCTCTTGGTTGGGAGGAAATTGCCCCTCTCTTTTATTCTAAATTTTATCCTCCTCATGAAGTGCATATTGATAGGAATTACATTTATAACTTTTATCCTCGTGATGGAGAGAGTATTTCTCAAGCGTGGGGGAGATTGAAGTCACTAATGCTCAAATGTCCCATTCATGAGCTCCCCGTAATGTTATTGTTAACAATTTTTATGCGAGGCTTTCAGGACAACACAAGGACTATCTGGATGCCTGTTCGGAGGGATCTTTCACAAGCAAGGAGGTTGAAGCTAGGTGGGATCTTCTTGATCGGATTGAGGAGAACGCTGAAGGATGGGAGAACAACAAAGGTGAAGAGTCAGATATAAATTATGATTATGAATGCATTGAAGCTTTTATGGATACTGATAAATTTCGAGATATGAGTGCTACTTATGGTCTTGACTCTCAAGTTGCTGCAAATCTTTATAAAGCCTTTGCTTCTCATTTTGAATTGCCTAAAAAGAATTTTGATAAGTATCATGAACCTTTTAAAGAGGCTTGCATGAAGGATGAAATTGTTGTTAATGATTGCAATAAGCATGCTCAAACTCCTAAGAATGCTATTTCCTATAAGCATGTTAATTTTTGTGGAATGCATAGACCTTGTGGAATTAATCAAATCAAAGATGAATATTTATCCATCATATTAATGAAAAAACTAGAAAGTGGGCTAGGGCTCTAGACGATCTTGGTAAAAAAGTTTGTGCCCTCTATACTTTTATTTGTGAAGTTTGCCATGAAGTGGGTCATTTTAATTTTCAATGCTCCACCAATGATAATTTGAACCCAATGAGTGCTGCAAATTTGTATTGTGATGATGAAATTACTCCTAATCAGCATGATGAACTCACTTTATTTTTGTGGTGTGAAGAGTTATCAAGGAAAATTTCTTTGTTAGATATTAATGATCTTGATATTGATGATGTCATGCATGGGTGTTTTTCTTATTGCATTGATAATAGCCATACAAATACTTACATACAAAATATTTTAGAAGATGACACCTGCCAAAATATGATAGGACCGCTGTGTGTTTTGAACTAATTAATAAAAAGGAGGAATCCTCCCAAGTTTCTTCTATTGTTTCTGAAAGTAAATCAGGTTATGCGGACAAGCCACCCTTCAAGCCTCTTCCTCCTAAAGAAGGGAACGAGGAGAAGGAGGAGGAGAAGAAGAAGAAGAAGAAGAAGAAGGGAACGAAGAAGAAGAAGAAGAAGGAGAATAAAGAGAAAGAGGTAACGGCATATCCCCGCGTGAATGAGATAACGCTAGGTAACCGTAAGTATGTTGCTCCTAATGATTATTATGATAATGAATCTGAATACAATGATCTTCCTCTGTCCTTTACATACATTAGTGATCATGATTTGAATGAGCACACTACTTTTGATATTGCAAATCTCTGGGAAACTAATTCTGAAAATGATGATGATAATAATTGCCATAGTATCAGTGCTATCCATGCTTCCTCCCATAATGATATAGAAAGCTCTAAGCTTGGGGAAGAGGTGTTTGAAAATCCTTTTGCTACTGATCATTATGTGTTTGATACATCTCCTTCTAATAACAATGATGGTATGGTCACGGATAAACCGACTGTGAAAGATAACTATTCTATTTCTTATGATAACACTCGTGCCTCCGACCTTTAATGATTATTATAAAGAATGCTATGATAGAGGTTATAACTATCCTTATGAAACTTGTCATAGTTATGATTGGATTGCCAAAAACAATTCCCTTAATATGCAACTTGTTTACCATGTTCAAATTCTTGATAATAATCCTGCTCCAATTACTATTAATGAGAAGAATTCTTCTTATGCCAAAATTAATGATACTTCTATGCATATGAACCATGATAAGAATGTTTTAAGTGATGGGTATATTGTGGGTTTCATCAATGATGCTACTGAAAGTTATTATGAGAGAGGGAAACATGGGTATATGCATCTTAATAATATTAAGTTTCCCCTCTTTATGTTGAGAATCCTGAAGTTACTCGTGTTTTATCCTCTTATGTTTGTCACTTTGTTCTTCATGAATTCATTTGTGTACAAGATTCCTTTTCATAGGAAGCATGTTAGGCTTAAATTTGTTTTGAATTTGCCTCTTGATGCTCTCTTTTGCTTCAAATACTATCTCTTGCAAGTGCATCATTAAAACTGTTGAGCCCATCTTAATGGCTATAAAGAAAGAACTTCTTGGGAGATAACCCATGTGTCTATTTTGCTACAGTACTTTTATTTTGTATTTGAGTCTTGGAAGTTGTTACTACTGTAGCAACCTCTCCTTATCTTAGTTTTGTTGCATTGTTGTGCCAAGTAAAGTCTTTGATAGTAAGGTTCATACTAGATTTGGATTACTGCGCAGAAAACAGATTTCTTGCCGTCACGAATCTGGTCCTAATTCTCTGTAGGTAACTCAGAAAATTATGCCAATTTACGTGAGTGATCCTCAGATATGTACGCAACTTTCATTCAATTTGAGAATTTTCATTTGAGCAAGTCTGGTGCCTCAATAAAATTCGTCTTTACGGACTGTTCTGTTTTGACAGATTCTGCCTTTTATTTCGCATTGCTTCTTTCGCTGTGTTGGGTGGATTTCTTTGTTCCATTACCTTCGAGTAGCTTTGGGCAATGTCCAGAAGTGTTAAGAATGATTGTGTCACCTCTGAACATGTGAATTTTTGATTATGCACTAACCATCTAATGAGTTTGTTTCGAGTTTGGTGTGAAGGAAGTTTTCAAGGGTCAAGAGAGGAGGATGATAGACACGCTCCGCTGGTTCATATGAACACATGTGTTCTTAGCTTTTATTTTTCATGGCGAAGGTTGAAACTGCTTCGTTAATTGTTACATGGTTGGAAACGGAAAATGCTACATGTAGTAATTGGTAGAATGTCTTGAATAATTTGATACTTGGCAATTGTTGTGCTCATGTTTAAGCTCTTGCATCATATACTTTGCACCTATTAATGAAGAAATACATAGAGCTTGCTAAAATTTGGTTTGCATAATTGGTCTCTCTAAGGTCTAGATAATTTCTAGTATTGGTTTGAACAACAAGGAAGACGGTGTAGAGTCTTATAATGTTTACAATATGTCTTTTATGTGAGTTTTGCTGCACCGGTTCATCCTTGTGTTTGTTTCAAATAACCTTGCTAGCCTAAACCTTGTATCGAGAGGGAATACTTCTCATGCATCCAAAATCCTTGAGCCAACCACTATGCCATTTGTGTCCACCATACCTACCTACTACATGGTATTTCTCCGCCATTCCAAAGTAAATTTCTTGAGTGCTACCTTTAAAATCTCCATCATTTACCTTTGCAATATATAGCTCATGGGACAAATAGCTTAAAAACTATTGTGGTATTGAATATGTACTTATGCACTTTATCTCTTATTAAGTTGCTTGTTGTGCGATAACCATGTTTCTGGGGACGCAATCAACTACTCTTTGTTGAATATCATGTGAGTTGCTATGCATGTCCGTCTTGTCTGAAGCAAGGGAGATTTACCACTCATTTAATGTTTAGAGCATGCATAATGTTAGAGAAGAACATTGGGCCGCTAACTAAAGCCATGATCCATGGTGGAAGTTTCAGTTTTGGACATATATCCTCAATCTCATATATATGAGAACATTAATTGTTGCTACATGCTTATGCATTAAAGAGGAGTCCATTATCTGTTGTCTATGTTGTCCCGGTATGGATGTCTAAGTTGAGAATAATCAAAAGCGAGAAATCCAATGCGAGCTTTCTCCTTAGACCTTTGTACGAGCGGCATAGAGGTACCCCTTTGTGACACTTGGTTAAAACATGTGTATTGCGATGATAATCCCGGTAATCCAAGATAATTAGGACAAGGTGCGGGCACTATTAGTATACTATGCATGAGGCTTGCAACTTGTAGGATATAATTTACATGATGCATATGCTTTATTACTACCGTTGACAAAATTGTTTCATGTTTTCAAAATAAAAGCTCTAGCACAAATATAGCAATCGATGCTTTCCTCTTTGAAGGGCCTTTCTTTTACTTTTATGTTGAGTCAGTTCACCTATCTCTCGCCACCTCAAGAAGCAAACACTTGTGTGAACTGTGCATTGATTCCTACATACTTGCATATTGTACTTGTTATATTACTTTACATTGACAATATCCATGAGATATACATGTTATAAGTTGAAAGCAACCGCTGAAACTCAATCTTCCTTTGTGTTGCTTCAATACCTTTACTTTGATTTATTGCTTTATGAGTTAACTCTTATGCAAGACTTATTGATGCTTGTCTTGAAAGTACTATTCATGAAAAGTATTTGCTTTATGATTCATTTGTTTACTCATGTTATTACCATTGTTTTGATCGCTGCATTCATTACATATGCTTACAATAGTATGATCAAGGTTATGATGGCATGTCACTCCAGAAATTATCTTTGTTATCGTTTACCTGCTCGGGACGAGCGAGAACTAAGCTTGGGGATGCTGATACGTCTCCGACGTATCGATAATTTCTTATGTTCCATGCCACATTATTGATGATACTCACATGTTTTATACACATTATATGTCATTATTATGCGTTTTCCGGAACTAACCTATTGACGAGATGCCGAAGTGCCAGTTCCTGTTTTCTGCTGTTTTTAGTTTCAGAAATGCTAGTAAGGAAATATTCTCGGAATCGGACGAAATCAACGCCCAGGGTCCTATTTTTCCACGAAGCTTCCAGAAGACCGAAGGGGAAAAGAAGTGGGGCCACGAGGTGGGGACATAGTAGGGCGGCGCGGCCCAAGCCCTTGCCGCGCCGGCCTAGTGTGTGGTCCCACCAGGACCCCTCCGAGGCTGCCCTTCCGCCTACTTAAGGTCTCCGTCGCGAAAACCCTATTACGTTCGACGAAACCAGAAAAAACCATCCAGAGCCGCCGCCATCGCGAAACTCCAATTCGGGGGACAGAAGTCTCTGTTCCGGCATCCTGCCGGGACGGGGAATTGCCCCCGGAGTCATCTCCACCGCCGTCTCCACCGCCATCTTCACCGCCATCGCTGTCTCCATGATGAGGAGGGAGTAATTCACCCCGGGCTGAGGGCTCCGCTGTAGCTATGTGGTTCATCTCTCTCTTTATGTGATCTAGTTGAATATCATCTATGTGCTACTCTAGTGATGTTATTAAAGTAGTCTATTCCTCCTGCACGGTGTAATGGTGACAGTGTGTGATCGTGTAGTACTTGGCCTTGGTTATGATTGTGATCTCTTGTAGATTATGAAGTTAACTATTGCTATGATAAGTATTGATGTGATCTATGCCTCCTTCATAGTGTGATGGTGACAGTGTGCATGCTATGTTAGTTCTTGGTGTGATTGTGTTGATCTATCTTGCACTCTAAGGTTATTTAAATATGAACATTGAATATTGTGGAGCTTGTTAACTCCGGCATTGAGGGTTCGTGTAATCCTACACAATTAGTGGTGTTCATCATCCAACAAGACGGTGTAGAGTAGTCCTATCATGTGATCATTGTTGAGAGTGTCCACTAGTGAAAGCGGGATCCCTAGGCCTTGCTTCCAAGCATCGAATCTCCGTTTGTTTACTGTTTTGTTGCATGTTTACTCGCTGCCATATTTTATTCCGATTGCTATTACCACTCATACTCATCCATATTACTTGCATCTCATTATCTCTTCGCCGAACTAGTGCACCTATACACACTACAAGAAGAGTTGCCATGGCCGACGAAGTTGAAGTCGCGCCGTGGTTGCTGGTGTACCATGGCCAACGATTTTTGGTCCCTCCGTGGTGCATGTCAAAACATTTTTTTTCTCGTTTTTGAGGCCACCTAGCCCGACGAAAGCGGCCAAAACGTCGCGTATGGTGGCCCGGGACGTGGTGCATCTCGAAATCTCGGGTTCGCCGGCCGAGTCAACGCAAATCCGCACCGCCGAGGGATGTAGGGCCCAGATGGCAGCCTCTCTAGCATTGTTTTTTTTTTCTCGATCGCGCCATCTCGTTCAACGTTCTCCGATCGAGCCGTTTACGATGCATGATCATGGGTCCCGCATGTCATCCTCTATGAACCAAAATTCTTTCTATTCTTGGATTTTTTTTGACCCACTGATTTCTGGCAACTTCCTTTTTCTTTTGATCCCTTGCCGCCTTGGAAACGTTGAGACCGCTGCTGCTAAATGGGACCCGCATGTCATCCTCTATGTGCAATCAACTTTCTTTTCTTGGAGTTTTTTTGGCACCTCAAATTTGGTCACTTGCCTTTTTCTTTCGATCCCCGCCGCCTCTCAAACGGTGATACCGCTGCTGCTAACTCGGGACCCGCATGTCATCCTCTATGTACTATAAAACTTTCTTTTCTTGAATTATTTTTGGCACCTCATATTTGGTCACTTACCTTTTTCTTTCGATCCCCTGCCGCCTCTCAAACGGTGATACCGCTGCTGCTAAATGGGACCCGCATTTCATCCTCTATGTACTATAAAACTTTCTTTTCTTGGAGTTTTTTTTGGCACCTCAAATTTGGTCACTTGCCTTTTTCTTTCGATCCCCTGCCGCCTCTCAAACGGTGATACCGCTGCTGCTAAATGGGACCCGCATGTCATCCTCTATGTACTATAAAACTTTCTTTTCTTGAATTATTTTTGGCACCTCATATTTGGTCACTTACCTTTTTCTTTCGATCTCATGCCACGTT